>NC_064638.1:80894238-81121738 GCF_023864345.2 Schistocerca serialis cubense | reverse complement strand
TGCTAATGAAGGTTAATCACACTTTGGCATATTTGCTAAAAATGATGAGTTTTGGAACATTCACAACATTTCGGGATGTATGAGGAAAATAAATTTGTAAACTTTCATTCCTACTTGAGACTGTTTAAAAATGCAGAAAATAAAAGGCAAGATTAAAAACCATGAATGCTCCCAGTTAATGGCAAGTACAGTGTATGTAATCTCTGTATTAGATTTGTCACATCTTCTACGTTTTCCCATAATAAAATACGGTATTAATGTGACATACACAAACATACACCAATTTGCATGATATTTCAGATATGAGAGACTGCAAGGTAAGTAGATGATTTGGATATTCTGCATACTTTACATTACAGTAGAGATACATAATCACAGTTCCTATGGCGGAATTAGAAAAATTCTGCATAATATATATGCCCAAAGGATGTTTTTTAAGCTGTACACTACACATTAAAATTCTGTATTGAGACACATAATACCTACATAGGTCGGCTCTTAATATGCTAGCTGTGATTACACAATGATCTTAATACTTCCCACAAAACAACCAACCAATGGCACAGAATCATAAATTTAGTATCAAACTGTCAATTTTCAGACACAGCTTTGCACAATACCACAATTTTTCGATGTAGGTAGGCTTCCATAAACTCAAAAAAAAAATCGTTTTATTCCCTACAGAGCACAACCGTATCCATGTTAGACAGCTCCAAAACCAACTATATGACAGATCTCCTACTTCAACCTGCTTTCAAACTGTATCCTTCCACAATGTTTGTGGTTACTGGGACATTATGTTAGTTATGTAATTAACATCAGAGGGGAAGATGATTTTATTAACTTCATTCCTTGCATTGAAATGGCCTGCTGGGTAACCAAAAGAATAGTTAACACGTACAGGAAGTGACATTTGACAAATTTAGAGTAGGATAACCAATGGTGTACTTAAACAAGATGAGGAAGAGAACAATATACTTTAAAAGAAGAAATTTCAGTCTGGTAACTAAATATGTTTACAGCTCAAAAAGTTTTGTGTTGTTGTGTTCTCTTTTTCTTATTTCATTTTTTTAAGATATGCATTTTTTAAGTGATTTTCCATTTATATAAAAAAAGAGACTAGAAGGAAGTAGATCTTTTGGATATTAGAGATACATAGTCACAAATCCTATGATAGAATTGGCATAATGCTGTATAATGACTTACACTAAAAGGATGCAGCTTTTTTCCTTTTGTTGTCACAGTGATATACCACACATCAGACATATAATATACAGATAGTCGAGTCATAATATGATGGCTATGATTGCACTATGATCTTAGCAACTCAGTTGCACTTTATGTGCTCTCTAACATAGATCTTAATTGATCAGATCATGTCCAACTAGCGTAGCATATGTGCTACTGTGCATTTTATTATGTACTCTGCTTTTTGTGATGTACCAGTCATCTGTTGCGTGCTATGTATATGCAAATGGTCGTGTGCATGAGGTGCTTTTTGAGTACTTTATTTAGGACAAAGCTTTTTATAATGTGCTACATTTTATTTACATGACAACTTGGTGTGTGGTCCAGATCAAAATGAACACATTTTATTGCAAAAATTTTTGAATATGACAGCAAAGTCTGTCAAAACTGGTAGTTTATAAATAAAGAAATATTTATGTAATCATGGCTTTAAAATGTTTTATACAGTCTGAGTAATAAATTATAGTTATAGCAGGCCAAGTTGTCTAGAAGGTGTAAATGATAGGTCATAAATCAGTATGGTACAGCGCATAGAGCAACCCAACATTTATGCAAATGCTCTAGAAGGGATGGGGAGTGGGAGACAGAGGGTGATCTTGAATGTGATGTGTGAGGGGTCATTAAGCATTATGCTATAAGCCCCAGCTAATAGGAGAACAGTCCCTGATTTATATGCTACACAGTCAGTTTAGAAGGGAAAAAGGTGAGGGGAAGTGGAAAGGGGGTAGAAATCATTGCACTCTTTCTCTCTTTGTTCCACTACTCGTGGTATCTCTGCCTTGACACAAAAATTACGTTGGCTATTAACTCACTATGGACATGGGCAACTCTTCTGGGCTATCGCTATTCTGATGTTATTTCTGCTGCAAGTATAGGCAGAGAAAATGAATTGTGGATCGCCATTTGAGGAGTTACATGGTGTCACTTCACAATAAATTCCGTAATGGCATTTTATACCAATCGTTAATTAATTTCTTTGATCAGCTATACATTCACTTAGATTAGAGTTCAGCTTTTCTGACAGTACTTCACTAATGTCATTTCATGTCATCCCATTTAGTTCAATGCGCCCTCCCTGATTCCTTCCATTTACTGCACAACTCTTTCGATGAGTGAAAACAGTCAACCTAACCATCTAATCAATTCGCGCTCACGAGAGTCTATGGCAGATAATGCATTGTTTCTCAAGAGTTGATTGCCTTACATTCCCTGAGAGTAACAACCTGCACAAATAACTACAGTTAAAAAAAAAAAAGAAAGCAGAAATTTCCTAGGGGAAACTTTATGTGCTCCTCTGAATTAACGCTGGCACTGTTTGACAAAACCCAAATCCCTTTACATTATGAGCTATTTCACACAGATTCCGATGAACAAAAGACCAAGCCTCTTCCCAAAAATCCCGAACTAACTGTTTTCATTCAACCGATTGTTAGCTCTATCCATTTTAGCAGCTCCCTCCCACTAACTCTCACAGCTGAAGATGTAAGTTTCGCTAACCATTGTCATCCAAACATACACCGCTTTGAACGTTCCACACTCGACCAAGACTCTCTAGCTGCCCAATCCGTTCTCCACCTCAACGGCACAATTACCTTCTCCCCCAGCCACATTCACTTTGTTTGTCCATTTCAGTTTAATCCTTTCTATCCCTTAACATACTTGCATAAACTTAACAATGGTGTGACAACAATATCTGTTCACTAAACATCAAGGAAAAATTAATCGCCAGCACCTTCACCTACCAGCATACCTGTATCTTTAGCCCAAATGAAGCTTTTCTTCAGTCTTACCAAATCATCAGTATGTCTCTCCATAACCAACACCGAACTGCCAGACCTCTTCAGACCCCTGAGGGGAATCCACCATTGGTTACATTACATCCGCGTTTGGGCACAAGTTTCGTTCAGTCATCCTGATGAACAGCTAATTATTACCGATTATTTTAGCACTTTAGCAGTCACTTATGCCATACCTGCATCCGCCCCAAATCACTCCATTCCAAACA
This sequence comes from Schistocerca serialis cubense, assembly GCF_023864345.2. NCBI lineage: Eukaryota > Metazoa > Arthropoda > Insecta > Orthoptera > Acrididae > Schistocerca > Schistocerca serialis. The sequence continues at coordinate 81,118,485 of NC_064638.1, read as the reverse complement.
ATCTGCTCACCTACATACATGCCAGGTAAAATAAATGCATAAATAAATAAATGAATCCTTCTGCACATGTACGATTGACACAGGCCTAAATACCGACAGCCCTCCTAAATCTGAACTCAACCAGAGAAATCGGTTGATTATCTTTACCTCTGGTGAAACTGTCCCTCCTCTGTGTTACATTCATCATCAAAGCCGTTTCCCTCCTGAGTCAAATTCTTGATATGGAATACAACATAACAGTAGCCTCATATTTACGGGTCCTGTGCGTCCAGTTGTAATAAACTGGCCTACACGTCAGAGTTGCGTTTGGACGCGCAGATCTATCACTCATTCCCAAGAGTATCCATAGAAGTCTCCTACCTGGCGTCTTCTACACATAATGATCCTTCACAGCTGTTGATAACACCACATCGTGGATTCGTAAAGACGTTAGAGTACTATTAATTGGAACTCGTAGGTCAGTGAGGCATTTGGCTTCAGTAATGAACAATTCAAGTAAATTTTAGTGATGAAATCTTTATTTACTCTCTGCAATTCCTGCCGCAGCGCAGTATCAAAACAGTTTTATGATCACTGACGTCACACATCACATTAATACAAGACTGCCCAAGAACACTCTAAAATACGCATTTCATACATCACACCTACGTCTGATTTAATGATTACGATTATCAGCACTCTTTCGACCGTTTCTTTTGTTTTGAGACTATGATGTTAACATTAACTGAAAGTAATTAAGAAATTATGCAACAGTTTGTGATGCCCATTACCGACACGCGAAAGTTTGCTTAGTCCGACGCCGAGAGACTCCCCCAGCAGTGATAATCGCATTCCTGTCCTCAAAACTGTTCGACAAATCTTATTTTTTTTATGCTCATATATATAATTCCTGTGCTGTCAGCCAACAGCTAGTGATTACATAGTTCCCAGGTGGATGACGCCATGCCATATCCGAAAATGGCAACACTGGAAAGTCCACGTCATCAAAATGCCACGTTTTCCTTCTGCCTAGACTAGAGGTCTTGGTCAGTATTGGACCATCTTACGAAATCCATTTAGTAAAAGAGTTACAAACTATCGGTGTAATTCTTTGTGTCTGCACGAGAGTATCCCTCGAACAGATATCACTCAACTACTAAATTTTGTTCACATAATAATGGACAAGTTTTCTGTACAAGAACAGTTAGTCACTTCAGTCCCCTTGCTCGAAAAACACGTTTGCACATCTTTAATGTAGTTCAAAAGTGTGTTGATAAAATTGGTGGTTTATAAAACTGCTCTACAATTTGTGCCAGTGGTTCACTAGCTGTGGTCGGTGGCAAATAGGCTCTTTGGTTAATTAAGAAAAAATAAGTGGAATAAACTGTTTAAATTTTCGTTGTACTATTCGTCAAGAAGCAGAAAATTGACAAGGAATAAGAAAATACGGAGGTATACTTCTTCATTACGAAATTCGTCGGCAGAGCGCAGAAACTGTATATCTCTTCCTTTGCACTTAGAAAAAAAAATTTTTTTGTAAAAAGAGCTAGAATCAGGTACTACAGAATCTCAAAACACAAGAGGATTCACTTTCTTAACAGAATTCATTTTTCTAACAGATTTTACAAATCACTAAAAATATTTTACTTTCGTTTGCAAGGAAAGGAAAGCACTATTTTGAATATGGTTGCAAATACTGAAACTGACGTTGTTTAAATCGCAACTGAACAATGAAAATGTTGGTTGTTTCCCGAGTTGGCATATATTGAAACAAGAGCAAAAGGAAGTAAAGTAAATGACTTTCGGAGCCGTTTTAAATATTTTAAATCTATACAGCTGAAAGTCCTTTCATTGGCTTATTAAGGCAATAAACATTATTCTTGGAAATAACAGAAGTGATGCTGAAAAAGTGCGCCGTTTAGAAAATGATTTGTTTATACTATTCAGAGCAGAATGATATGCTGCAATTTTTGAAGTCATGTCACAAGATCGGTACCTAGAACTTAAAATAAGACCTTTTTTCGGATCAACATACACCGTACGATTATGTTTTCTTTAATTTTTTTACTGGCACACAAATGCCTTCAGCGCAGTAAATACGGTGGCAGATTAAACTAACAATTGTAAGAAAAAAAACATGCGTGCATTCGAGCAGTCATTAGTAAACAGGTACTAATCGACATGTGTCTGTAGTGTGTCAACATTGCTGTGTCGTGACTAGCAGGCATTCAAGACATTCTCCAGAATGTTTTGAAGAAGAGAGCAGTGTAAAATGGTTCAAATGGGTCTGAGCAGTATTGGACTTAACATCTGAGGTCATGAGTCCCCTAGAACTTAGAACTACTTAAACCTAACTAACCTAAGGACATCACACACATCCATGCCCGAGGCGGAATTCGAACCTGTGACCGTAGCGATCACGCAGTCCCAGACTGAAGCGTCTAGAACAGCTCGGCCACTCCGCCCGGCCTTCACAGGTTCAGCAGCCGTTTTGAACAAAAAGGAGCAGACTGGCAACCTATCGTCACAAGCCTTTAAAATGGATAGGAACTATAAGAGAGAAGGTTAAGAATTCTCAATATCTATTTTGAGAGATACAGTCGCACAACTGACGGATACTGGGAATTTGCTGTGGAACGATATTACAATCCCACGCAGAAAGAATTTAACGATTTAGTTGATGGTGAAAGAGCAAAAAATTACAGCGCTCGACTGACGGGATTCATAGTTCTGTACGTGAAGATGCACTGTGTGCTAAATTTGCATATATGCACCACCTGAAGAAGTTAGTAGTATGAATATCAACTTTTCTGAAATCGCACGCATTATTCCACTCTCAGTTGCAACACTTTGCGATGGAATTAAACAACGAGTGTAGAAACTTTGTATATTACTGCAAAGTACGTTGGTTAATTTATGGAGCATGCCTGGAACGATTTTCCGATTTAAAACCCTCTATTGCGTTATTTGTGAAGGAAAAAGGAGAGCAGAAACGAAAATTAGAGTATCTGAAATGGATAACCGACGTCCTATTTTAAATGGACTTGACTGCCGACTGCCCACAGCAAGGCACTGCAAGGACAGAAACAACTTATTTCTGATCTGATCGGGGTGAATTTAAAAACAAAATCACACTGTAGTAAGAACAAATTCTGGCAGGGCCTGAGAACGAACATCTTGGAAACGACGAAGCTGGTAGGTTCTTTGCGCATTACTTTCATGAGCATCTACAGAAAATTGTTAACCAGGCATGAGACCACTAGTAGACGAATAGCTGTTGGACGTCTCCTACTCATCACAGTTTGTAGAAGTCGGAGGCTGGCTTCTCTGTAAAGTAGGATAGGCTGCCATTTGTGGCAGATCTGACGACAGAGTGCAATACTAGTGGAGCACAAATGTTTTGGAGCACACTATTTAGCGCAGTCTGTTGAACATGATCCTCTACAGCAGACAACCTCATCGTGTTCCCATGCTGACCCAGCGTAGTGCAGTGGCCATAGGATCACCGAGATTTTACCGTGGATTTACAAAAACATGTCGTTTGATCGGGTAAATTGCATTTCTCGTTACATCAGGCTGATTGTCGCGTCTCGATACGCCATGATTCTGGTGAATGGCTGCTCGAAACATGCTTCGAGGTGTGGACGCAGGCCAATGGGATTAGTATTATGCTATGGGAGACACTCACGTGCGCTTTCATGCGATACTAATAGAAGGCACCACTACAGTTTTGGGCTATATGAACATTAACAAGGCCAGAATTGTGCTACAACAGTGTGAGTAGCACGACAAGGAACCTACGTTTATCTCTTAACCAGCGAATTCGTCTGATCTGAAACCAACGGAACACATGTGGGACACTACCTGGCGCCAGCACTCCATCCACTAAACACCAGACAATTTACGGAGACTGCGTGACATGAGAATAGACGTACGGTATTGCATACCTCTGTGATCGTGTTAAGTACTTCTCCCCTCCATGCTACACAAAATCGCTGCTCTGTTTCATTCCAAAAGTAGACCAACACACATCTTTTGAGTTATGACTGTGTGCAAATATTGCACAAGTGTCCACCCCTTCCATGACTCACCACTCACTCCCAATTGTATAACGTCATCCACTCTGTCTCACTTTCTATATCAATTTACCATCCCTATCTGCATCCTCTTTCATCTGACAAAGTTTCCCCATCTCCTCAGATATCTGGGATACATTTGGAGGTTCAATTTCACCCACAAAGCTTACACCCAATACCCCACTGTAACCACCACCGTTGAGATCATGGATCCGCATCCGCGTCCCTACCAACTCAATCAACTTTCTGCACATCTCCACACACTCCATGGCCTCCCTCAAGTTAATTTCCACCGCCTTCTCTATAAAATTACCTACTTTCCCTCTTCCATTCCAAATAAAATCTCCCTCCACAACTACAATCCTGTCCACACCCAAGACCTACATCTTGTCTCTTCCTAATACTTATATCACACCCTTCTTCATGTAACTTTCTCTACAATCTCATTTAGAAAGTTTTATAAGGGGTCCACGGGTCCACATTACCGGTATCTTAACGATCGTCAATACCATACAAATCACAAACTCATCAATCTTAAGATATTCCATTTTTTCCTCTCAACATATTTTTAATTATTTTTTCAAAGGTTGAAAAGCGATATATTAGACGAGTCTCAGCTCAGCGACACTATCATGAATTGCACTCAACTTCCACACCATCAGACAAATTATCTCCCCCCCCCCCTCCCGGTACCCCCTGCAGTGGGGTAGTAACACTGGAAAATTTGATCACAAACTAAATTATTAAAACTCTTTTCATTGTTATTGACAAGAGGCATGTTGAACAACCTGTAACCCATTACGCCATATTTCACCACTCCTCAACTGGTATTTGTATTACTCTTTCAAGATCTTCAGAATACCTCCCAAACTCAAAAATGCATAGGCGCAATATTCAAACCATTTTCCCCACACCGCACGACCAAAAAAAAAAAAAAAAACATTATTTCAGTAAATATGAACACATCTCGCTCAGTCAACTCAAGGACTGTCTTTTTATATTCATACTTCCATTCTCCCTGTCATTCCCCATTTTCACTACTGTGATTGAGGGCGCTCACCCAAAAATCACACAAGAGTCAGTGTAATTCCAGTTCAGTTCCTATTCTGGCGCTGAAATAGACATTGCAACAATGATCCCAACCACAACAATCTCATCCAAACACACTGCATGACAAAAGAAGCGAAGCAACACGTAGGGAGGAGGAAATACCATGGGTCGAGAAGGTATGTGTGTAATTTCAGTGATTACAAATACGAGTCACAAAGAACTTGGCAGTATGAGACCATGTATCAAAAAGAAGCTGCACCGTCTCTAGTCTGGATCCACACGCTGATTCGGTTGGGAAGGATACCATAAAGTCGTTGTATCTTCTCTTGAGGCAAGGTGGTCCGCAAATGTTGTAACTGTTCCTTTATAATGGCACTATGACTGAGATGAATTCCGAGCTGGTACCACAAATGGTCTGAGATAGTTTTGGGCATGAGAGTATCTCAACATGAAGCAGGCAGCTCATATAAACATATGTCACGTGCATACGACCATTGTCCTATTCAAAAAAGGGTCCATGATACTGTCACATGAGAGACAAATGATTCAAATGGTTCTGAGCACTATGGGACTTAACATCTGAGGTCATCAGTCCCCTAGAACTTAGAACTACTTAAACCTAACTAACCTAAGGACATCACACACATCCATGCCCGAGGCAGGGTTCGAACCTGCGACTGTAGCGGTCACGCGGTTCCAGACTGAAGCGACTAGAACCGCTCGGCCTTAACGGCCGGCTACATGAGAGACAACACAAGAGGACACAGGATGTCCGTGACATACCATTGTGTCATCACAGTTCCCTCAATCACCACCAGCCATGATCTGAAGACATACCTCATGGCTTCCAATCCATGACGCCAGGAGTAAAACCGCTCCTTAACAATGTAATAATGGAACCTTTCCACAGATCGCCACCATACTCGCCACAATGGTCACCAAGGGTAGTGGGAGACTGCAGTTCATCGCTAAACACAAAATGACGCCGTTCATCAGGGGTCCAGGCTACCTAGTCGCGGCATCACTCCAAATGTAGCCATTTATGTTACAGTGTTAACTTCAGACTACGTATAGGACGATGTCCCCTTAGTCCGCCTGCTGCTAGTCTCTGACCAATGGTGTGGAATCGCATAGAATGTTGCATGGAGTCCATTGCTAGTTCTCGGATGCTAGGAGAGCGAGTGAAGGGGTTACGATGACCTTGGCGCACAATACGAGAATCCTCTCTTGTGGTTCCTCCCTTGCGGTTATTAGACGTGGCCGCCTAGAGTCTTTACGACCACTGCGTCTACTCTCACGTCCCACGGTCCGCAGCTCGTGGACTACTGGCTAGCATTGCTGCCTCTGGATCACCGGATCCTGGGTTCGATTCCCGGCCGGGTTGAAGCTTTTCTCTGTCCGGGTACTGGATGTTTGTGTAGTCCTGACCGTTTAATCGTCATCATCATCATTCGGGATGGTGGCAAGATTGGACTCTATAAAGATTGGCCCTTTACAATGATGACCACCCCACGAACCAAACATCATCATCACGTCCCCACACAGTCCAACGTCGGGTGACTGTCATATCCAAACGCTGCACAAATCTAGATATTGCACATTTCGACCAGCTGGCCAAATGGAGACTCATAATGAGTCTCTCAGATGCTGATAATGCGGTCTCATATAAATGGATAGCGTCTCTGAATCCTTCATAGTGATCACTCAATATCTGACGCTGTTAGCCCGCTTATGTACCCTATCAGATCTGGTGACAACACTAAACACGAACTCTAATGCTCTCTAGTGGCCGTTCTACCTCCTACAGAGAATTGCAACTCATTTACATGCCTGATGATAGTGCGTACTTGTCCGAAGGTATATTGGCAATCAACGGTGTCTTCTGTGTGCATCACTTTTTTTGTCAGGCACAACCCGCTACCTTACTCCATAAGTAGCCCAAATTCAGCACTGCTGCCACAAGACTGAACCACAGAAGTCTCGTCCCTAGCCCTGCCGTTGCCAAAAGTGTAAGTCTATAAGGATCGCTTCACCACTGAGTGGAAAAATCGATCTCTTCTCACAGAAAATTCTCTCACTTCCTTAAACAATGGCCTCACCTGACCTCTTCTTTAACTTACAATGCCTGTAATAAATCTGATACCACCTACTCTGCTGTGCTCACTGTTTCTAAATCAAAACTAGTCACACCAGTAAGGCTTTTAATAACCCCACCCATCTCATCAATTCCGTCTGTCCATCTCCCTCTGAGGAAGACAAACTCTCTTCCTTAATCACTGGTTTGTGGAATAGTACGGCCGCTACAAAGCCCTTGCACCCTCCAAGAAATCTCTCTTCCAGCCCATTTACTTAACCACTCCAGCTATGATTTTGCACAACAAAGTACATTTCTTTCATAACCGTCTCAACACCTTAGTCTGACACCCCTTCCAGCATTTGCACCCTAAAATCACTTTCCAGCCTTCAACACTGCATGAATCAATACAGCGTCCGGTTTTACAACATTCCTTCCTTCCTCAAAAACTACCCCTATTTATGAGCGTTCTATCCCAAGTCCTCACTTTCATCCTCAACGAAACACTCTTCCGACGCCATCTCATCAAGCTTACTTTGCTAATTATCCTTCACCATACTGGAAAACCCATTCCTTTGCCGAGAGGTAGAGCTGTTGTTGGTGGCCAGAAGAACACATCCGTTTCACAATAACCCTTCCACAATAATCCTATCAAACACCTAACATCCTTTTGTTCGACACTTGAACATTCCCTGTGTCGCTGTATGTGGATTTGACATTATAACCTCGTTCTTTATGACTTCCTTGCGTATCTTTTCCACCTGTCATTTCCAGCAACCTAAACATCCATTGCCACTCATATGTAGAACTCTAGTGATATCGTCAGTATACTAACTCACAACAAGACGATCTCGTACTAAACCTGTAGCACACTCATCTTGATATCAACTTTGCGTCCAGAGTCGTCTTAACGTCCCTTAATCTGCATGCTAGATGCATTACTGTAAACCAAAGGCGTAGTGACAATTTGATTTCAGGGCGTTCAAAAAAGTTTTGCACAGTCGTCTCTTTTTTTATCTATTGCAGAAGGAGAATGAAATTTGTTGTAAACATACTTGGAACATGTAGCTATACATTGAGCCTACTCAATGTAGCCTCCATCAGCTGTGACGCATCTGGCCCAACGTTCTTTCCATGATGTAAATGCGCTTTGGTAAAATTCTGGGGATTGACTTTTACACCATCACTTGACGCAGGAAATAAGGTCTTTCTCACTATCAAATGTTTTACCGCGCAGGTGGGCCTTCAGAAACCAAAGAGGTAAAAATCAGACGGAGCCAAGTCCTGACTGTAGTGAGGATGAGGGACAATTTTCCAACCCATTTTCCTGAGTTTCTCCTGCTTCATAAGGGCTGTATAGGGTCTGGCATTGTCATGGTGTAGTCTGATGAGCTGACCTTGCAGCTGTGGTCTGTGGGTCTTGATGACACGTCGAATCTTGTCCAATGACAAACAGTAACGGTCTCGGTTAAATGTGGAGCCAGGTTCCAAAAAGTCAATGAAAATGACACCACACTGATCCCAGAAGAAGGAGGCCATCACCTATCGGCCTGCTGCTCGTGAAAGTCTTGGTTTCTTCTTCCGAGGGGAACCCGGATGACGCCAGTCCATGGATTGGGTTTTGTTCTCAGGTTCAGACAAAAACAACCATGTTTCATCCTGGATAATGACGCCGTCAAAACACTGTTTCCACTCTTCAGCAAAGGTCATCATGAAACCCTCGCACACATTCTTCCTCGCCGTTTTCATTTCTCTTGTCAATAATCTAGGCACCCAAAGTACACAGATTTTTCTGTACCCTACTGACTGTACCAGTGATACCACACAATCCAATGGCAAACGAGTCATTACAGCAAGCTGTCGTGTCGTCACACATCTGTCATTTTGAATGATTTGATCAATGGTCTCCTCATTCACATTACTGACTGCCATCAATGGTCTACCGCATCGTGGATTGTCCAATATAGAGAAATCACCTTCTTTAAACCTCTGCAACCACCGCCGGATACAGCTGCGATCCGCTGTGTCCTCCCCATAAACAGGGAGCAACTTCCTGTGAATCGATGTGGCAGAGTCATCTCTGGTCTTGAAGAGGAACTCCATCACCAAAAATTGTCGCAACCTGACATCTACTTCACTGTCCTTTATGGCTCACCTGTAAATAAAAGAAAATACTTTTATACACCAACTTACGTCTAAATGTTCCAAGTATGTTCACAAAAAAATTCACTCTCCTCCTGCAAAAAAATAAAAAAATTAGAGGCAATTGTGCAAAACTTTTTGAACGCCCTTTGTAAATGGATATCGTAATAAAGTAGACTTGTAATAGAACACAAAAAAGGCACTGCACACACCCACCCACCCACCCACACACACACACACACACACACACACACACACACACACACACACACACACAAACCAACATTTGCGCATACATGTCGGTAATCCACGTCCTTCCAACATGTGTTATAGTTTCAAACAGTGATGAGTTAGTGAGGGGGAAGCAGAACTATGACAGTGACGAAAAGAGGAGAAGTACACGGAAAAGAATTTCTATCAATCGCAAAGCTGACAACACAAACGCGGTTTCCAGTTCCTACATCCATCACCATTTGCTGTCGTAGAAGTAAGAAAGTAAGTTTAGTGTTTTATGTATCTTCAACAGCTAAGACCATTAGAGTCGGACATTTGCTCGGATTTTTTATTATAGGAGTGGAAAGAAGCAGAGTGGCCTATGGCAGGCAACCATCCCGGTATTCGCCCCGAGTGAACTGGGAAACCGTGGAAAATGAGGTCGGCGTGGTTGGGTCTGATGTTGAACCAAGGTGCCCCAATGTGACTGTAGTGTATTAGGCACTATGCCACCTGTTGTGTACATAGTTCCGCGTAGTCAGCGCGTACACAACTTTCCCACTATAGCGCGCCCCGCTAAGCACAACAGCGCAGGCGCAGCGCTCGTCCGTCTCCGCACTACGCTTCCGCCGATCCGCATATTAATATGTAACGCAGCCAGTGAGATTGCTGCTAACGTAGAACCTTTTCTCCTCGCGGATCACACTCGCGCAGTGATACCTGAACGCTCAAGGTATTATAACGAGTGTACAGACCTCCGATTAGTCAGTCTGCATCAGTCTGCATTAGTCTGTAGTTAAGTTTCAGTCTGCGCCTAATAAGATTATCATATTCCTGTACATAGCCATGAAGATAAATGTATTGACACTTTGTCTAGTATCAGAGATATGAGAGTATAAGATTAACGTACCAAGACCAAATGAACTTCAGATTGTCAATTGTAAACAGCATCCAGAATCAAGTTACGTAATGTCTATGATTTTTATTACTTTAATAAATGTGTGTGTAAATTAATCAAGTTCTGTTTAAAGTTGGTCACCGTCCATCTGCCACTCTAAGCGTACAAGTGACATTTCTATCGTCTAACCTAACGGCAGAGGATACACACGCCACGATAAGACCACGAGACATATTGCTGACACTCGCCTACTTCGTTAGAGCACAAGTCAAATAATGTGATGGTGTGTGTACCGAAGGTCTTACAGTACGCACACCACACCACCCCTGCTGGTTCTGTAGTAGAAATTATGGTGAAAATTGTAAGGTTTCTCGAAAGTGCATATTCGGAACATTTACGTAATGAATATCAGATGAGCTTAAGCATCTTGTAACAATATTAGGTCGCTAAGGTGTTTGCCCACGGCCGGCTACTGCACGAAGTTTACCAACTTTTACCTACTGATTTCAACTATAGGTTGTAAAAGTTGTCTTTCGCCCCCTTTTTCTGATCGGTAGTTGTCGGAAGAAGTCTGAAGTCGCCTGCCGTTTGTGTTGTTTTTACGGTCCCTGTCAAACTTGCCAGTCAACTGAGTAATTGTAAGCGTTCGTACAGGATTAATTTAATTTCATCCCCATTAACACAGATAAGCACCACATTTGAATGTGAAAGTATTTATAATGCGCTGTCATAAAACACTGTTACTTTCACGCCTTCCACACTACGTCAGAAAACGCCATTTTTTTACCTTTCTATAAACACTTGTTTCATCGCCACAAAATTTGCATTATCTAATAATTGGCCAATTCGACGAAAAAATGTCTGGAAGAAAAGCTGCAGAGCATCAAAATGTGTTTTCAATAGTCAAAGAAAGTGTCAAAAAACCCAGTTGGTTAGTTAATATCACAAATTATCAGTTTCATGGAAATCGCGTAGTTAATGATGGTCAGTTTTTTACTTTCCGTTCAGTGGTTTTTTCAAGTATTCACTCTTGTTGTTCTTTCTGCTTATCAGCACAAACATTGTCTGGGTTTTGGTGCTCCGCAGTCGAAAATGTCTACATTCCGGTTGGTATTATATTGAGCACTGCTAAATCTGACATTGGAGGAGTCAACTGACAATTGTTTAGTTACGTTCGTTAATGGAAGTCACAGCGACTTCTGAATATTTTACTTGTGGTGAAAGTGTTATGGGCGGAGAAGATCTGATACCGTGAAGGAAGAAGACATACAAACGTTTACTCACAGGATTAAGGCGAGAGAAGAGGGTAAACATATTATTTTCGTGAAATGTACTGCCGTTGTTGTTCGTGAAAAGTGCAGGTAACGTTTTTAGAGGTATCCTACACTTGTCTAACGTCAGTTCAAAAATTTTACCTTAAAACAAACTGTTTATTTTGTGGGGAAGGCGTCTCCAGGATTACGTGAAAAGCGAGGTAAAGAAACCGATTTTTTAAAAATAATATTCTTTGTATCGCTACAAAGACATTTTCGAAATTGATAATGGAAATGGTCACAAAAGGGAATAATAACTGGGGAACTCAATTAAAATTTCGAGGAGGACATACTGAAGATCTTCTTGTTATTGAAGGTAAATACTGTGGTACTTGTGCGAGAAAGTTTTTCAGTCTGATGCTGCAGTTTACAGTAGTAGACGACCTAAAGACGATGAGGCATTTGCGTGGGTGAAATTCATTTGTGAACATTTGAAAGCATATAAAGATGAATGAAAGTTCGCACTCAGAGACATTCTAAATTATTGTAATAAATACTTCCCAAAGATCGAGACGAAGCACAAATAGCTGTAATAAAAGGTCAACTAATATATTTTATTCGTCGGAAAAATAAATCAATACAAGAAAATCACTGTATGTTTTCTAAACACAAGCCATCCATCTTATATGACATGTGGTATGAGGCCAGAAACAAAGACCACCAAGAGGAATGCAGCTGTTATAGCTGCTGCTGTAATCCTAGAGAACATTACATCACGAATTTATCAATCGAGTGTAGAGACATGTTCTTGGATAAAGTTGAAAGTTACATTGAGAGAATCACTGAAATTACTGCTTAGAATGATTAACTCACCCAAAAAAGATAGGAGACCGTTCAAAGGTAGAGACGATATTCAACTGCCTTTCATAAAAAAATAGGGTTCAAGACAACTTGCAGTTCTGCTAGCAGGGTTTGAATTAAAACTAAAGTGATATCAGACAGTTTGAAGTATACAAAAAGCAGTAGAAAGTCTGAAGACAGTTGTTTCATCCAATTTGTGTTCGATAATAAGGACGTCCATATTGACAAAACTAATAATAAACATAATCAGTTCCGGTGTAAACAAGCCTTTTGTCCTTTACTCAATGCTATTCTGTTACTTTTACTATTTCCAAAACTGTTATCTTGATGCATGCGATTTCTATTAAACTGATAAATTGCGATGTTTACTTGCTAGCTAGGTTTTTCGTCACTTTTTAGGCTTTTTGAAAACTCACTTCGATGGTCTACGACTTTTCTCTTATACAATATTGTTTCAGTCCTGTCAATTCTCGGCTGTTGTACGTAGCATGTAAATCTGTAAAAGCAAGCTTAAAAATAAAACCGACAGTTTATTATCATATTGAGCACACTAGTCGTCCTTCTCTTCTACATTACATTTCTTACGAAGGTTGAATGAAAAGTAATGCCTCCACCTTCGTTAACTGGGTTTGGAAGGAAATATGTTAATAAATCAAACGCAGAAATAATCCTTAGAGTGTGATCTTTAATTACCAATATTCACTTTTCCACATAATCACCAGCCAATTGGATACATTTCTGCCAACGATGAACACGGCAGAAGTCGACACTGTTTCCGCAACCACAGTCTCAAAGTTCTCTCAACGTCTCATCAAAAGCATAATGATGTCCCCGCAGATCATCTTTCATTATCAGGAACTTGCAATTTCTCTGTGAGAGATACGACGATCGTCCTGGATCAATCTGTCAACATTTTGCTTGTGAAACTCGGTGGTTGCTGTCACAGGACGTCCAACTATTTATTTGTGCATTTTCAACTTCTCGCGGCGTAATGAATAGTCCATTAAATTTCGGGCATGCAGCCACGCAAATAGAATTTCGTCCACTGATATTATCGGCCGCGTATCGTCCGGCCATCCTCAGAGTGAGTCAGTCTTGTGACTCAGTCTGAGGATGGCCGGACGTTACGCGGCCGAAATATCAGTGGAGGAAATGTTATTTGCGCGGCTGCATGCCCGAGAAACTGAAGTCCAACATCAGTACCACTGTCTATATTTTTCACCCCATTGCGGATATGCCCAAAGGCTTAGTCCTTTCTCCTCTGCAGTATGTCCCCTGCACTGCTGAAAAATCTAAACCATTTCCTCTCTTGACCTCCTCCAGTTATGCGATAACAAGCTTTCTTCTGATAAGTTAGCTTCTCTCAATGCAGATCCCACTGCTTTTAATGCAATACAGTATAGTGCAGTAACTTTCTATAAAGACTTCTGTCAATAGTCTTTCTAACTTTTAGCAATTTAGCAATTATATGCAACCACTCGCTCACAGAAAGATCCGTACCTAAAGACTGGAAAATTGCTCATGTCACACCAATACCCAAAAAGGGAACTAGGAGTATCCGCTGAATTACAAGCCTATATCACTAACGTCGATTTGCAATAGGGTTTTGGAACATATACTGTATTCGAACATTATGAAGTACCTCGAAGAAAACGATTTATTGACACATAGTCAGCACGAATTCAGAAAATGTCGGTCTTGTGAAACGCAACTAGCTCTTTATACTCATGAAGTAATGAGTGCTGTCGTCAGGGTTTGTCAAATTGATTCCACATTTTTAGGTTTCCAGAAGGATTTCGACATCGTTCCTCACAAGCGTCTTCTAACGAAACTGCGTGCCTACGGAGTATCGCCTCAGTTGTGTGACTGGATTTGTGATTTCCCGTCAGAAAGGTCACAGTACGTGGTAATAGACGGAAAGTCATCGAGTAAAACAGAAGTGATATCCGGCGTTCCCCAAGGAATTGTTACAGGCCCCCTGAGTAGCCGTCTTTGATTGTTTGCAGATGATGCTGTCATTTACCGTCTTATAAAGTCATCATATGATCAAAATGACTTGCAGAATGATTTAGATAAGATATCTGTATGGTGCGAAAAGTGGCAATTGACCCTGAATAAAGAAAAGTGTGAAGTTATTCACATGAGTACTTAAAGAAATCAGCTAAATTTCGATTACGCGATAAGTCACACAAATCTGAAGACTGTAAATTAAGCTAAATACTTAGGGATTACAATTACAAATAACCTAAATTGGAACGATCACATAGATAATATTGTGGGTAGAGTAAACCAAAGACTGCGATTCATTGGCGCAGAACACTTAGAAGGTGCCACAGGCCTACTAAAGAGACTGCTTACACCACGCTTGTCCGCCCTATTCTGGAATATTGCTGTGCGGTGTGGGATCCGCATCAGGTGGGACTGACGGAGGACATCGAAAAAGTACAAAGAGGGGCAGCTGATTTTGTATTATCGCGTAATAGGGGAGATAGTGTCACAGACAGGGTACGTGAATTGGAGTGGCAATCATTAAAAGAAAGGCGTTTTTCGTTGCGACGGGAGCTTCTCATGAAATTTCAATCACCAGTTTTCTCCTCCGATTGCGAAAACAGTCTGTTGCCACCCGCCTACATAGGGAGAAACGATCATGACGATAAAATAAGAGAAATCAGGCCTCACACAGAAAAATTTAAGTGCTCGTTTTTCCGGTGTGCAGTTCGAGAGTGGAACGGTAGATGGTTCACATGGCTCTGAGCACTACGGGACTTAACTTCTGAGGTCATCAGTCCCCTAGAACTTAGAACTACTTAAACCTAACTAACATAAGGACATCACACACATCCATGCCCGAGGCAGGATTCGAACCTGCGACAGTAGCGGTCGCACGGTTCCAGACTGTAGTGCCTAGAACCGTTCGGCCACCCCGGCCGGTGGAACGGTAGAGAGACAGCTTGAAGGTGGTTCATTGAACCCTCTGCGAGGCACTTTACTGTGAATAGCAGAGTAATCACGTAGATGTAGATGTACCTTCTTTAACCTTCTTTAAATAATTAAACCAATTTATGTATACACACTGGTGTGCAAAATTTAAAAACGAAATTAACTTTCCTTTAATGTGTCACTCCCAAGTAAAGTAGCTCGATGTGTAGCTAGAAAGAACTGTTACAGTACAGTACAGCACAGTACAGTACAGAAGATAACTGAAAGAAACACGCAGAGGACGAACAAAAGTTATACTCTCATTCAAAGACAATAATTACACTGAAGCCACCACGATTTATAATGGTCCTATAGACACTACAAAAAGGAGGGACATGTTTCCCGATAAGGTGTGTGATCACACGGACGGAAATGCCGCTACATGCTCTGCACCGCACTGCCGTGCTGGCCACAAGTTGCATAAGGAGTTCTTATGGCAGGTCGTTCCATCTCTCCATCAATGTGGGATGGTCGTTGGTGCGTGTGAGCGTCCTGCAATACGTCTACCCAACACACCTCGTACGCCACCGTAAACAAAAATGAAGTCTTGGCTGGGAACTCACCCCCGAAACACGCACGTGGAGAAGGAGTACAGTGTCACAATAACGTCGACTGGTGAACGTACCGCATTCAAACATTTGGAAGTCAGTACACTCACATAACATTATGCCTCCCCACACCGTACGCGAAGAGTTCCAAAACTATCATATTCGATGATATTCCTGGGCGAATTACGTGTATCCACCTCTCCACATACACTCCTGAAAATGGAAAAAAGAACACATTGACACCGGTGTGTCAGACCCACCATACTTGCTCCGGACACTGCGAGAGGGCTGTACAAGCAATGATCACACGCACGGCACAGCGGACATACCAGGAACCGCGGTGTTGGCCGTCGAATGGCGCTAGCTGCGCAGCATTTGTGCACCGCTGCCGTCAGTGTCAGCCAGTTTGCCGTGGCATACGGAGCTCCATCGCAGTCTTTAACACTGGTAGCATGCCGCGACAGCGTGGACGTGAACCGTATGTGCAGTTGACGGACTTTGAGCGAGGGCGTATAGTGGGCATGCGGGAGGCCGGGTGGACGTACCGCCGAATTGCTCAACACGTGGGGCGTGAGGTCTCCACAGTACATCGATGTTGTCGCCACTGGTCGGCGGAAGGTGCACGTGCCCGTCGACCTGGGACCGGACCGCAGCGACGCACGGATGCACGCCAAGACCGTAGGGGACCGCACCGCCACTTCCCAGCAAATTAGGGACACTGTTGCTCCTGGGGTATCGGCGAGGACCATTCGCAACCGTCTCCATGAAGCTGGGCTACGGTCCCGCACACCGTTAGGCCGTCTTCCGCTCACGCCCCAACATCGTGCAGCCCGCCTCCAGTGGTGTCGCGACAGGCGTGAATGGAGGGACGAATGGAGACGTGTCGTCTTCAGCGATGAGAGTCGCTTCTGCCTTGGTGCCAATGATGGTCGTATGCGTGTTTGGCGCCGTGCAGGTGAGCGCCACAATCAGGACTGCATACGACCGAGGCACACAGGGCCAACACCCGACATCATGGTGTGGGGAGCGATCTCCTACACTGGCCGTACACCACTGGTGATCGTCGAGGGGACACTGAATGGTGCACGGTACATCCAAACCGTCATCGAACCCATCGTTCTACCATTCCTAGACCGGCAAGGGAACTTGCTGTTCCAACAGGACAATGCACGTCCGCATGTATCCCGTGCCACCCAACGTGCTCTAGAAGGTGTAAGTCAACTACCCTGGCCAGCAAGATCTCCGGATCTGTCCCCCATTGAGCATGTTTGGGACTGGATGAAGCGTCGTCTCACGCGGTCTGCACGTCCAGCACGAACGCTGGTCCAACTGAGGCGCCAGGTGGAAATGGCATGGCAAGCCGTTCCACAGGACTACATCCAGCATCTCTACGATCCTCTCCATGGGAGAATAGCAGCCTGCATTGCTGCGAAAGGTGGATATACACTGTACTAGTTCCGACATTGTGCATGCTCTGTTGCCTGTGTCTATGTGCCTGTGGTTCTGTCAGTGCGATCATGTGATGTATCTGACCCCAGGAATGTGTCAATAAAGTTTCCCCTTCCTGGGACAATGAATTCACGGTGTTCTTATTTCAATTTCCAGGAGTGTATGAGGGTACATCCAGAATCGCTACTCAGATTGAAACTGAGAATCCTAGAACAATACGCGACCTCAATCCTCGATGATCCAGTCTGTATGCTCTTGGCTCTATCGCAAACGGTGCCATACTGCCTGATGCACAATTTAACGGACTGCTGCTGCGCTGTTGACTGTGTTCGACGACTTCCTTCTTTCAGGCAGCAGCGCCTGTGATTCGCAACACTCCCCATGTACTTGTAACATTGTTGTGATCAATACCAGACTCCTCGGCTACACGCGTCACACGTCATCCCTCTTCCAGTTTCCCGATGATTCTTCCCCGTATGAAGTGATCCAAATGGTGTATCCGGGTCCTGTTGTAATGAAGAACACCACCACAGTGCACTGCAACTGCACGCTGATTAACACACACTGTCATTTCCCTATCTTTCACCAGCCTCGTGTGATGGGGTAAGTCCCATCTGGCACTACAGTCACACTAACCTTACACCATGTGACATCCAACTTTCTGTGCACGACTGGAAGACCTCTGGCAACATGCTCTCGCACTTTCTTTCTTTTCCATCGATTAGTTAATACACTCCTGGAAATTGAAATAAGAACACCGTGAATTCATTGTCCCAGGAAGGGGAAACTTTATTGACACATTCCTGGGGTCAGATACATCACATGATCACACTGACAGAACCACAGGCACATAGACACAGGCAACAGAGCATGCACAATGTCGGCACTAGTACAGTGTATATCCACCTTTCGCAGCAATGCAGGCTGCTATTCTCCCATGGAGACGATCGTAGAGATGCTGGATGTAGTCCTGTGGAACGGCTTGCCATGCCATTTCCACCTGGCGCCTCAGTTGGACCAGCGTTCGTGCTGGACGTGCAGACCGCGTGAGACGACGCTTCATCCAGTCCCAAACATGCTCAATGGGGGACAGATCCGGAGATCTTGCTGGCTAGGGTAGTTGACTTACACCTTCTAGAGCACGTTGGGTGGCACGGGATACATGCGGACGTGCATTGTCCTGTTGGAACAGCAAGTTCCCTTGCCGGTCTAGGAATGGTAAAACGATGGGTTCGATGACGGTTTGGATATACCGTGCACTATTCAGTGTCCCCTCGACGATCACCAGTGGTGTACGGCCAGTGTAGGAGATCGCTCCCCACACCATGATGCCGGGTGTTGGCCCTGTGTGCCTCGGTCGTATGCAGTCCTGATTGTGGCGCTGCACGGCGCCAAACACGCATACGACCATCATTGGCACCAAGGCAGAAGCGACTCTCATCGCTGAAGACGACACGTCTCCATTCGTCCCTCCATTCACGCCTGTCGCGACACCACTGGAGGCGGGCTGCACGATGTTGGGGCGTGAGCGGAAGACGGCCTAACGGTGTGCGGGACCGTAGCCCAGCTTCATGGAGACGCTTGCGAATGGTCCTCGCCGATACCCCAGGAGCAACAGTGTCCCTAATTTGCTGGAAAGTGGCGGTGCGGTCCCCTACGGCACTGCGTAGGATCCTACGGTCTTGGCGTGCATCCGTGCGTCGCTGCGGTCCGGTCCCAGGTCGACGGGCACGTGCACCTTCCGCCGACCACTGGCGACAACATCGATGTATGGAGACCTCAGGCCCCACGTGTTGAGCAATTCGGCGGTACGTCCACCCGGCCTCCCGCATGCCCACTATACGCCCTCGCTCAAAGTCCGTCAACTGCACATACGGTTCACGTCCACGCTGTCGCGGCATGCTACCAGTGTTAAAGACTGCGATGGAGCTCCGTATGCCACGGCAAACTGGCTGACACTGACGGCAGCGGTGCACAAATGCTGCGCAGCTAGCGCCATTCGACGGCCAACACCGCGGTTCCTGGTGTGTCCGCTGTGCCGTGCGTGTGATCATTGCTTGTACAGCCCTCTCGCAGTGTCCGGAGCAAGTATGGTGGGTCTGACACACCGGTGTCAATGTGTTCTTTTTTCCATTTCCAGGAGTGTATATTATATTACTTTATCTATCTCGTTTTTTTTATTTTTGCAGAGCAGTGTATTTCATCCTTTAAATATTTTGTACCTTTGTATTTTAAAATTGTTTTGACTGCAGAGAAACAAATGTGCCGTTACCATTTACCCAGACTCGTCAGTATGAGGGAATGAAAAAACAACGAAGAGAAAGAAAAAGATATCCAAGTAGTTTATTAACTTTCTTCCTGACGACATAACCTCTCTACCCTGCCACACCCAAGGTTGAAGTGACTCCACACATGTCATAATAGCTTCTGCCAACCGCCTTGGGCGCATAACTTCACAGTTGCTTGATCACACTGCTTGTAACCATGATGCAGTCCAACTCTCATTCCTCTTCTGTATTCTGCATCATGAAGCCAACCTTTTCAATACCTCATTGAGAGAGTACTAGACTACAATCAGGCTAAGTGGAAAGACTATCACATATATATCGACATCCAGAACGGAGCAACATCCGGAAACAGAGCAACATTTTCTCCCCGCAAAACAACGAATATTTCTCCGCCACTGCTTGCTTCCTACAATAAATACTGACTAAAGCTGCAGTCACACACACATACACTTTCCCCGTCTATCTGAAACAACATCTTTCTCTGCACGAGCTCCTATTCAGAGTATCTTATACACTGTGCCACGCCTTCCCCCTCTCCCCACCCCAACCCCAACCGCGCCACACCTACACACGACAGCTGCAGTTACATTTCTTTAAATGCCACAGAATGCTGACAATCACTAAACGCAACAAAACACGTCCAGTTAACATAAATAACAACTGAAGGGCTTTCCACCATTTCATTACACTCGTTCATCTTAAACAAACAACCTCTTCCATACAATCTAAATAAAATCAATATTCTTGGCCCCCACTTCCGAGACACATTCCTATCACACCATGGCCCTTTGGGCTCACTGGCACATCATCTGTTCCACTCTCTCCCAAATTCCTTTATTTTCACCGTACATCAGCCCCAATAATGGCACATGATACAAAATCCTTAATTTGCAAGAAAAACATCGTAGCTCTCAGCCACGATCTCATTTATTAATTTGTTTTGTTTGCCAATGATGCAAACATTGCAGTAAATGTAGTCTTAGAAATATCGGCTGATAAAATATTTGTGGACATTAATTACTGGTTCCTTGCCACTTCTTCGTCACTAAACTTTGAAGAAACACACTTCATGCAGTTTAGAACTTGTATGGGGTGTCCCACGAGTAGATGCCTAACATATGATGACAACGAGACAGAAGAAGTGGACAGTGTTAAATTCTTGGGATTACAGCTTGATAATAAATTCAACTGGGAGGAGAACACCACAGAACTGTTGAAGCGTCTAAACAAATCTGTAATTGCAAAGCGAATTCTGGCAGACATAGGGGATATAAAAATGAAAAAGCTGGCATACTATGCTTACCTTTACTCCATAATATCATATGTGATTATTTTTTGAGGTAATCCATCAAGCCAAGCTTACGTTTTCTGGGCACAGAAACGTGCAATAAGAGTTATATATGGTGTGAACTCAAGAACATCCTGCAGAGGCCTGTTTAGGGAACTAGAGATACTAACTACTGTTTCCCAATATATTTATTCCTCAATGAAATTTGTCATTAAAGATATATCACTTTTTCAAACCAACAGCTCAGATCATGGAATCAATATTAGAAATAAGAATAAACTTCACAAGGATTTAAAGTCACTTACTTTTGTACAAAAAGGTGTGCATTATTCAGGAACATACATTTTCAATAACTTGCCAGTAACCATAAAAAGCTAAGCAACCAATGAAATTCAGTGTACAAGAAGGCTAAAGAATTGATTGGTGGCCAAGTCCTTCTACTCCATTGATGAATTTCTCAGTACATTGAATTTTAAATTCAGTGGATTAAAGCGATCTTAGTAAATGAGTGTTGCAAAATGATCCTTTCATATAGAGTTCATTTGAAGCTAATAATAAAAAAATGACGATCATTCCACTTGAGACCTGTGGAAGGTACATTAGCTTATTTGTTTTAGTTGTAAATATTTCTTATGTGTTATTGTTCTTCTGAGATGTTCTACATCCTGGAGGACCTCCTCACTACGGATCAATCGGAATGAAAATTAATCTAATCTAATCATACAGGAGTAGAGGTCCGTGCTGTGGTATGCAGCCAACAACCACACAGCAGATAGCCGCCGGTTGCCGCCCTGTCAAGGCGTCTGCTACTTATCTCCAACTCATTCTGTCCGCAACAGTCACTGCGATATTTGCAGGCGCCACAGAGAAGCTGTTGTTGGCGCTAGGTAGCCTCCGTGGATCATCTGACACAAGCACGACTTGCCAGTATTCCTCCACCGGGTGGCTTTATAAGATGCCATCCAGCGGGTTGCCAGTAATCTGGGAGTGTGGGAGTTGCATTACCAGTTCCCGAATTTGACATCGACATCCACAAAGTAACCATCCGCCAGTGCAGTCCATACCAGTCGGTACCACTATATCAATAATGCAGCATATTGGACTTTGTATGTGGCAGTGTTATCCTTATTGTGACAGACTGAATACTTAAATTGTACCCTCGAAAAGTTGTATGGAACAGTCCAGATTCTCACAAGATCAGGGCGATCTTTCAGTCGCATTCATTCAGAAGCTGTTCAGTTGTTATTCAGACCCTAACGTTATGGCGTGTTCTCTCTGTTGGCAATAAAGTTCCGTTGTTCTTGGTTACCTGGGCACCTATCTCTTCTTGTAGTGTATTTAACCCACACAACGAGATACTAAAGTGACAACTAGATACATTTTTCACGACTCTTTTTGTCTCCGGAACTTGCTTCCCCGCGTCTTGTCCTCAACTAGGCATCCCTCCTCTCATCGTTCGTGTGCTCTCCACACGGTCTCTTCGTGGTTTCTGCTAAACATTCCACCATCCACAATCACTTACGTCCGCTCCCTTTGGTTTTCTCGCCTTTATCTAGGCACATTATTTGTTCTCTCACATTCCGTGATTCTATAGCTTATTCTTGCTTGTTTTGCCTTGTTTCTGGCTCATGCTAACGCAGCTTCATTCCTCTGTGCTGGTGCTGTCGCTTGCCCCATTTCACTGTGCCCGTCCGTTTCTCTTGCTTCCATGTCGATACTGGACTCTCTTTCCTATTTTTTTCCTTGGTCTTGTTTGCCTATTTACTGTGGCTCCCTCTACGCTGGGCTTATTGGTTCTGCAGCTTTCCCAGGTATAGGTCAATAATGCATCGCTTGAGCCAGGACATCACTTGCTTGACTCAGCAATGTTCGGTGGCAATGCCCGCATGTGGTACGGATGGAACAGCACAACTCCTGCTTCACACAGCACACTTTCTGAGCCCCTCTGAGGTTACACATCGTCGTGTCTCCCGCCCGACGCCCCCCACCCCCACCAAAGACTCATCTTTGCTGCGCCCACTCCCTGTTGAATTCGACACAGCACTGGGTTTTTAGTCCACCTTCCTTGAACACTGGACTACCTTCTTCGCTTTTCTGTTCTCCTGACGTTTCTCTTCTGGCCGCCTCTGAAACATCGACCTCTGGCTCATCTGCCTCTGAAACACTCGCCTCCAATGCTGTCTCCCCTGACCCTGCCCTGGCGCCCGCTACGCTGATCCTCCCTCCTTCAACGTCTACGTTCCAGTGCTGTTAGCTCTCGCGCTGCCAGCTCCTGCAACTTGCGCTCTCCTGGCTCCTACACCTTGGTCCCCATTAGCTCCTGCACCACTGACCCTGACAGCCCCTGCACCAAGGAACCCTCCAACTCCTATACCATAGGCCCTGCCACCTCCTGCGCTGCAGACCCTGTCTTGTGCCACATCCTCTGCCAGTTGTGGTGCCACCAGCTCCAACACTATTGACTCCAGCACCTCTGTAGTACTCTCAGCTCCTGTGCGAATGGCACTGGCATCACCTGCCCAGTGCCGTCAGCACTGTCACCATCTGTTCCAGCTCCTGCTCTGAAGTCCTTCCGCTCTGGTGCTACCAGTTCTGGTACCACCCACTGTCACACTACCTGCTCTGATGCCGCTCACTCCCAGTCTGCCCACCCTGGCTCTACCCACCACTCCAGCAGCTATTGCTTTGATACCACCTGTTCCAGCACCTCTTGATCTGGTGCCTCCTGATCCAGCGCCTCATGCTGCAGCACCCTGCGCTGTGGCGCCACCTGATCCAGCGTTTTCCTCTGCGGTACCTCCTGCTATTGCACCTCCCACCGTGGGGCCATCGGTTCCTGTGCTTTCTAGTCCTGCGCGAGCTGTGTGCACATCGCTCCCCTCAGTGCCCCCTTGGGTTGTAGCGCCACTCGCACCCTTATCGCTGGTCCTGGCGCCTCCTCCAGTTCCAGTACGGATGGTGCCCTCACCACCTTCCCAAACGTCTCTTCTGGTACTAGCGCCCCTGGTATCATCACTGCCAGTTCTGGTGCTCTCCCAGTTACTGATTTGCTAACGCCACTGGCCATAGCACCATTTCTGCTTCCAGCACTGCCAACATGCTTGCCATTGACCACTGCACCTCTTTGGGTTCCAACACCATCAGCGCCCTCCTCTCCACTGGCCAGCATGCCACAGGCCTGCACACCACTGGCTTGGTTGCCATTAGCCCATATGCCGCCGACCCACTGTACTCGCTTCTCCATTGGGCCTGGCATTGTGCTTCCTGAGCCTTCAAGTCCTACCCTTTTCAGGTCTTTTCAGTCACTCTGCAAGTGTCCGAGTTCCGTACCACTTTGTGAGTTCGACATCGATCTTCAACGAGTCCCATCCATCAGAGCGCAGCACATTTTAGTCAAGACCAAGACATCAATAGTGCAGCAGATCCTTACTGTAACAGGCTGTTTACTTAAATTGTACCTTCAAGGAATGTTATTAAGTAGTCCAGTTTCTCATCATATAAGAACGATCTTCCAGTCGCATTCATTTAGAAGCTGTTCAGTTTTTATTCAGACATTCATGTTTGGTATATCCTTTGTGTCAGTAATATAGTTCTAAAGTTCGTGGTTACCTGGGCACATATCTTTCCTCGTAGCGTGCATCACCCACGCAATGGGATACTAAACATGCTACTTGTTTAGATGAGGATGGTATGGATGTGGGTCTTGCATTTCTGGATATAGTTCCTATGTCCCCCTGGTTAGAAGTTCTAGTCTAATGGGGACTTCCTTTTGGTTGGTTAGAAGATGAACATTCAATATAGCTTTTCATCGATTCTAATCCTGTGTATATTTGAGTTTTTGTGACGTTAATGGGATGGTTCTGCAAGATTATTTAGGGGTCGTGGAGGGGTAACTTTTAGAAGTTCTCTCTACAATATTTACTTTGCTTTTTGTAGGTTTGATGGAGAAGTATCTCTAGTTTCACCAAGATAATTTTTTCTGATGAACATGAGAGGATCATTGGTAGAGATAGCATGTAGGATGAATGGTGAGGAAGATGGTTTCGTCAGCATATTGGAGTATATTCGTAGGAAGCGATGATTTTGTAGTCTAAGTTGTCTATAGGGGATGAGGAATGATAGTACTGATCTTTGGTGTACCCTTACAGTTGTGCTGAAGATACTAGAGTCGATTTTGTTTTTTTATGTAGAGCGGACACCTAGTTAGAGTGCACACAATTAGAAAAATATTGGTGATGGGAAATGCACACCGGCGGAATGTGGTACGGAAGTCAGATTGCCATACATATACAATGGCTGAAAGTTTTGGCATAGGAAGATCGAGGATCAGTCTTTGTTATGGAGGTGTAGTAGTTCCAGGAGCTCTTAATCTGTAGAGAATGAAAACTGGACTGGGTAACTGCAATGGGGAGATATTGATTGAGATGGTCGCGCAAGCATATGGGGACAATAGATTCAGAAACCATATTACTGTCTGAGAATAAATGGTTTGGTGAGAAGTTGTTTCATTGGGGGGGGGGGGGGGAAGGCCTTCCACGACTCTTTACAGAAAGGGTGTAGAGGATGGTTTTATGTACAGTTGCTTGGGATTTTAGGGAACCAAAATGGCATTTCTCAAAGCGGCTGTTGCAGCCAGAATGAACTTGAGTTAAGTTGCTGGCGCCTTTACAGGACAGCAATCGGCGGCTCTCTGCTGTGATATTGATGGCTGGATTTCACAGCATGGACTTCCATTCCTTGCATGTTTTATTGCGTCAGCTATTCCCATTGGCCTCCTATACCACCATGTAAAGTTTTCCCAGACACGTAGGTCACATTTGCCTCTCCCACATTTTCGATAAACTAGAATCCCAGCAACCCATTGTATCCTCCCATCTCTGAAAACCATGACCTGCCGTTGCATATCCATCAGCAAGTCGCACTTTTTATCGATCTTCCAACAATCCACAATCTCTCCTGGGAACTCCGTCCTGAACTCTGTCTACACTATCAGCCATTATATATGTATCACCCACCCTATCACAAATAAAGGCTCCAACCCATCGTCCTCTAGCATGATAGGAACCTTATTCACCGTGTAGGTCCTCATACAGTTCTAAGACACTGAACAACAAAAAAGGTAGTAGAGTATGACCGACACCTTTCAGCAACAAAATCACTTTTACATGGCTAGAGGGCTTATAACGTTTGCTCTGGGTTCTTTCACGCAGGACAAATTTCCAGTCAAGCATGAGGCTGTCACATCAATAATTCCTTTAAACGAAGAATGACATAATCTTAGGAAATGTAACGTACATGAATGAAACTGACACTCAAAAACAGACTTTTCTGGAGGAAATTAAACCTTTCAATTTTCGCTCAATGTTTCAGTATTCTTACCACTAAATGAAGTGACTGAGCAGTTGTTCAAAGACTAAAAAGAGGATAAAAAGTTTGAAAAATTGTTCCCAAACGTAAGTGACGCTCGACCTGGAAGTAATGGGTTCGAATTACGGCTGAGGAGAGAATTTCGGCACCAGTGTCTGACTGCAAATGCCGAACAGGTTACAGTTTTTGATCACTATATTGCGACATGCGCTTATTTAGATTTCTCATTGGGTATTATGCAGTGAAGCTAGGAAATGTTGCTACTAGATGGACCTCAAAATGAGTTTTGATAGTCGTGGCTACAGTCGCGTATGTCGCCATAGAAACACCAAAAAAGTATACATGCCACTGAAATTAATAGACAGCCGGAAAAAATTAGGTCACCTGGAAAGACGAGGTCGATTTTGATCCGATGATCGCATATGCCACCTGGGCGATAGTAGACGTACTGACAATGTTTCAATGCAGTCCACAAACAAATATCATAGTGGCATAGCGCCATTTGTATTTCCCTTTAATAGGGGATGCAAAGACTCAATCTAGATATAGTAGGGGTCAGTGAAGTGAAGTGGAAAGAAGACAAGGATTTCTGGTCAGATGAGTATCGGGTAATATCAACAGCAGCAGAAAATGGTATAACAGGTGTAGGATTCGTTATGAATAGGAAGGTAGGGCAGAGGGTGTGTTACTGTGAACAGTTCAGTGACCGGGTTGTTCTAATCAGAATCGACAGCTGACCAACACCGACAACGATAGTTCAGGTATACATGCTGACGTCGCAAGCTGAAGATGAACAGATAGAGAAAGTGTATGAGGATATTGAAAGGGTAATGCAGTATGTAAAGGGGGACGAAAATCTAATAGTCATGGGCGACTGGAATGCAGTTGTAGGGTAAGGAGTTGAAGAAAAGGTTACAGGAGAATATGGGCTTGGGACAAGGAATGAAAGAGTAGAAAGACTAATTGAGTTCTGTAACAAGTTGCAGCTAGTAATAGCGAATACCCCGTTCAAGAATCACAAGAGGAGGAGGAATACTTGGAAAAGGCCGGGAGATACGGGGAAGATTTCAATTACATTACATCATGGTCAGACAGAGATTCTGAAATCAGATACTGGATTGTAAGGCGTACCCAGGAGCAGATATAGACTCAGATCACAATATAGTAGTGATGAAGAGTAGGCTGAAGTTCAAGACATTAGTCAGGAAGAATTAATACGCAAAGAAGTGGGATACGGAAGTACTAAGGAATGAAGAGATACGTTTGAAGTTCTCTAACGCTATAGCTACAGCAATAAGGAATAGCGCAGTAGGCAGTACAGTTGAAGAGGAATGTACATCTCTAAAAAGGGCCATCACAGAAGTTGGGAAGGAAAACATAGGTACAAAGAAGGTAGCTGCGAAGAAACCATGGGTAACAGAAGAAATACTTCAGTTGATTGATGAAAGGAGGAAGTACAAACATGTTCCGGGAAAATCAGGAAAACAGAAATACAAGTCGCTGAGGAATGAAATAAATAGGAAGTGCAGGGAAGCTAAGATGAAATGGCTGCAGGAAAAATGTGAAGACATCGAAAAAGATATGACTGTCGGAAGGACAGACTCAGCATACAGGAAAGTCAAAACAACCTTTGGTGACATTAAAAGCAACGGTGGTAACATTAAGAGTGCAACCGGAATTCCACTGTTAAATGCAGAGGAGAGAGCAGATAGGTGGAAAGTGTGGTGTCACCGCCAGACACCACACTTGCTAGGTGGTAGCTTAAATCGGCCGCGGTCCATGTAGTACATGTCGGACCCGCGTGTCGCCACTGTGATCGCAGACCTAGCGCCACCACCAAGGCAGGTCTCGTGATACGAGAGTGGAATCGCCCCAGTTGTACGAGAACCTAGCTACCGCCCAGTTGTACGAGAACCTAGCTACCGCCCAGTTGTACGAGAACCTAGCTACCGACCAGATGTACGAAGCCTTTCTCTCTCATTAGCCGAGAGACAGAATAGCCATCAGCTAAGTTAATGGCTACGAACTAGCAAGGCGCCATTTGTATCAGTGCCTATAGCTTACGAGTATTCAAGAGAGATGTATTCCAAGGACTAATTAAAAGATAAGTAATAAGCATCTACATACTTTTCTTCTTATTCATTTATAAGTTCTCATGTTCCAGACTTCACGCCCGTCGGCGTTAGCCTTGCGTGCCCTATCGGCTACAGCGTTAGTCTAGCTTGCCTTTTCAGCCATCTCAACTTCACGGTGTCGGCCCAGATACCGACACAACATTGGCGACGATTTAAAGTGTTATTTCTGATTGCTTACATTTCATTGTGTCATGGCTTCGCCACATTCTCCAGATGTACTGTCCGAATTTTATCGCTTGCAGAATCAGCAGACGCAGGCGTTACTGGATGCCCTTGGACAGCTCGTCCAGGGTCAACGTACCATTCAAACCGATGCGGCCGCCGCCGCTTCTTCGCTACCGCTGCCACTAAACGCTGTTGCACCTCCCTTTCGACCATACGTGGCAGCCGATGAGACCTGGCACGAGTGGTCTCGCCAGTTCAACTTTCACCTCGCTGCCTACAGAATTCAAGGTAAAGAGCGGCAGCCGTTTTTGCTTTCTTGTGTCGGTGTGTCCACATACCGTGTGATAGTGAAATTGTTTCCCCGACGCGACGTAGCAACTCTGTCCTACGAGGAAATTTTGTCTGCATTAGATGCCTATTTCAAAGAAACAGTTAATGTGGTTGCCAAACGGTATACGTTTTTTCGTACAAAACGTACGGCCGGTCAAACTAATAGGGAGTGGGTAGCAACATTGCAAGGACTTACTAGGGACTGTGCTTTTGAATGTGACTGTGGTCTTTCTTATTCAGATACAATGTTGCGTGATGCAATTGCACAGAACGTTTCTGATGTTCGCATACGGGAGCAAATTTTGAAACTAGTTAATCCCTCCCTTCAACAAGTGATAGACATATTGGATAGACAGGACACACTTGACTGTGCTCAGGAATCTTTTGAAACTTCGCCAGCCGTGTGTAACATTGACCGGCCCGCTGGACGCGCTGCGCGGCCCGGTAACCGGGCCTCGCGCACGTCCGCACAACTGCCATCGCACAAACAAACGCAGCTGCCGCCGCGCGCTAAGCCACGTGTGCCGCGCCAGCCCACAACTGTAGTGAAATCATGCCCGCGGTGTGCTACTAGACATTCGCGTGAACATTGCCCGTCACGCCAAGCTATTTGCTTTTTCTGCAATAAGAAAGGACATGTTCAAAGTGTTTGCCGGAAAAAGCTCAGATCAGACAATCACAATCATTCCAGGCCCTTTGCTTCGCACCGGAATCGAACCCAGGACACTCAGGCTCGTGGACCTTCGCTTATGGACATTCATGTCGTTAATTCCGCTTCGTCCAGTGACACTTTCTCTACCAGTAACTGTGATCGTCCCACAAAAACTGTGCGTCGACGTCGCCGGAAATCACGTCAATTAGCAAGTGATTATGTACCAGTGTCTATTCCAATTGCACAAAACAGTCCCTTTTGTCGTCAGCAGGACAATAAACTTTTTGTGGACTTAGACTTTGAAGGCAAAGTGATACCATTCCAGCTCGATACCGGAGCTGCAGTTTCATTGCTCAATCACGACACGTACAAACAACTGGGCAAACCTCCGTTGCGTTCCGCAAATGTTAAGCTAACTACATATTCCGGACAGACAATTCCTGTGTTAGGACAGTGCAGCCTTCTTGCAACATACAAGGGACAAACAAAACTTGTGTCATTTTACGTTCTTCGTTCTTCTTCTGCTGTGAATTTGTTTGGTCTAGATTTATTTCAGTTGTTTAACATGTCTATTGTAAATCAGGTCCTATCAGTGAATCAGACTGTGCCTACAGACAGTGTTTCTCGGCTGTGTGACGAATTTGCAGACATTTTTGCACCGGGCTTAGGTTGCGCTAAAAACTATGCAGCACATTTAGAACTGAAGGTAAACGCGCAACCGAAATTTTTCAGGGCGCGCAATGTTCCCCACGCATTGCGTGATGAGGTCGCAAGAACGTTACACGATCTCGAATCACAGGGTATAATTGAACGTGTGCAAGCTTCTCTGGGCCTCACCCTTAGTAATTTTGCCAAAACCTTCCGGAAAATTGAGACTTTGCGTGGACTTCAAGGCCACAGTGAATCCACAGCTAGTGACTGCTACTTTTCCTTTGCCCCGCCCGGAAGATCTTTTTGCTAAACTGTGCCCGGGAAAATATTTTTCAAAGTTGGACCTAGCCGATGCGTACTTGCAAATACCGGTGGAAGACGAATCCCAGCGCGTATTGGTGGTTAACACGCATCTTGGATTGTACCGCTTCAAAAGACTGCCATTCGGGTGTGCATCCGCCCCTGCCTTGTTTCAGCAATATTTACAAACTATTTGTGCGTCAGTCCCTACTGCAGCAAACTATCTGGACGATATAGTGATCTCCGGACAGACAGAAGATCATCTTGCGAACTTACGAACATTATTTCAGGTCTTGCGGCAAAATGGTCTTCGCTTGCGGAAGGACAAATGTGTGTTTTTTGCTCGTGACTTACCATACCTGGGACATGTCATTAATGCCCAAGGCATACATCCGAGTCCCGAGCACCTCCGTGCCATACAAGAATTGCCTTCCCCTCAAAATGTGAAACAGCTACAGAGTGTGTTGGGTAAAATTAATTATTACAATAAATTTGTGCGCAATGCCTCTTCCATTTCAGCTCCGCTTCATCGCTTACGCCGTAAAGGTGTTCCGTTCGTCTGGACGACGGAATGTGAACGCGCCTTTCGCCAGTTGAAATCGGCGTTGCTTTCTAATACTTGCCTTACGCCATTCGATCCCCAGAAACCCCTTTTGTTGATGGTAGATGCATCGGATTTCGGGATCGGTGCTGTGCTTGCGCACAAAGTTGGCTCCCATGATCGCCCTATTGCCTTTGCGTCCAAATTGCTCTCGTCTGCGCAAAGAAATTATTCACCGATAGAGAAAGAAGCTTTGGCTCTCGTGTTTGGTGTTACTAAGTTCCATGATTTCTTGTATGGTCGTCACTTTACCATCATCACAGACCACAAACCTTTGTCATCGCTTTTTCATCCGACCAAGCCTGTACCTCCACGTACAGCGCAGAAATTCATTCGCTGGTCTATTTTCCTCTCGCAGTACCGCTACGATATCTTGTATCGGTCCACTGCTAAGCACGGAAACGCCGATGCGTTGTCCCGTTTGCCTGTTGCTGAGGATAAAGCATTCGATTCTTCCGAACTTGCTTGCATGTTCATTGATTCGGAAACCGATGAAGTAGTCGAATCGTTTCCGATTGATTTTCGTCGTGTCGCTACAGCCACAGCTGCTGACCCTGTCCTTGCTACTGTTTTACGTTTTGTTGCTACGCAATGGCCTTTGTCAAAGTCTCGGAAAGGATCCGTTGGTTCGCCGATTTTTTGCTCACAAGGAGAGACTTTTTGTTCGACGTGGTGTTTTGTTGTTGCGTTCTGATAATGATCAGTCCAGAGTCGTGGTCCCACGTTCGTTACAGTCCTCTGTTTTACGGCTTCTTCACCAAGGACATTGGGGTATAGTGCGAACGAAACAACTTGCTCGTCAGCACTGTACTTGGTTCGGAATCGATGCTGCGATTACGAATATGTGTTCTTCGTGCCCGGCGTGTGCCGAACAACAGTCCGCACCGCCGCGGAAAGTCTTTGCGTGGCCAAAAGCCACTTCCCCTTGGCAACGCTTGCACATTGATTTTGCTGGTCCATTTTGGAATGCTCGGTGGTTGGTTCTGGTCGATGCCTTCAGTAATTTTCCTTTTGTTGTCCGGATGTCTTCCACGACGTCCTCCGCCACCATCCAAGCGTTGTCTGCTATCTTTTGCATTGAAGGTCTTCCGCAGACTATTGTTTCCGACAATGGCCCACAATTCATGTCCGCAGAATTTCAGTCATTCTGCCAGGCCAATGGTATTCAACATCTGACATCCGCGCCGTTTTCGCCTCAGTCCAACGGTGCCGCTGAACGATTGGTCCGGACTTTCAAGTCACAGATGTTGAAATTGAAAGAGTCGCATTCTCGGGAGGACGCATTGTTGCTCTTTTTGTCTTCGTATCGCTCTCAGCCCCGAGATGGTCGCTCGCCGGCTGAGTTGCTCCACGGTCGTCCTCATCGCACCTTGATGTCTTTGCTGCATCCGCCGCATCAGGTTCCTGTGCAGCGGCAGACTCCTGCTTTTGCTCCAGGCGACGTTGTATTTTATCGCACCTATCGAGGTTCACGGCGTTGGCTCGCAGGGCGCATTCTTCGCTGCCTCGGCCGCGCGATGTATTTGGTTTTGGGGGCCTCTGGTGAGGTGCGTCGGCATCTCAATCAGCTGCGCCTCTGTCGTAGCTCGGGTTCTGCCGCTCCCCGTCTGCTTTCAGCGACGGTGCCGTCCGGTCAGCGCCCTGGGGACCCATCTACTGGCTCGCCTCATCCCCAGGTGTTACCGACGATGCCTTCCATTTTGCCCCATGGCGGCGCGCCGCCGCCGCCGCAGCAGCAGCAGCCGCCGCCGCCGCCGCTTGTTCTCCCGCCGGCGCCGCCCGCATTCGACGCTTCGTTGCAGCCGCCAAGCGCCTCCCAGGGTCACGCGCCGCCGATCGCTTCCCGTGACCAGCTGTCCTCCGCCATGGAACTCCCGACCGCTCCGGACCACATGACGTCATCGCGCGTCGGCTACCCCGACGCAATGGAGGTTGATCCTTCGGTCACTCCTGTCTCTTTACGGGCGCATACACCGCATGTTGACGTGCACCCTGGACTAGTTTTGCAGGCGTTTCCTAGCTCCCCTCGGACCGAATGGCCGGGTGCGGGTGGCACAGCCTCGCCTGTTGTTAGGCTCCCCACCTCATCGCATACGTCAACATGTGGTCCTCCCCACGGCGGGCGGAAGCCTTATCTCACGACCGTTCGCCGATTTGTGGGGGAGGAATGTGGTGTCACCGCCAGACACCACACTTGCTAGGTGGTAGCTTAAATTGGCCGCGGTCCATGTAGTACATGTCGGACCCGCGTGTCGCCACTGTGATCGCAGACCTAGCGCCACCACCAAGGCAGGTCTCGTGATACGAGAGTGGAATCGCCCCAGTTGTACGAGAACCTAGCTACCGCCCAGTTGTACGAGAACCTAGCTACCGCCCAGTTGTACGAGAACCTAGCTACCGACCAGATGTACGAAGCCTTTCTCTCTCATTAGCCGAGAGACAGAATAGCCATCAGCTAAGTTAATGGCTACGAACTAGCAAGGCGCCATTTGTATCAGTGCCTATAGCTTACGAGTATTCAAGAGAGATGTATTCCAAGGACTAATTAAAAGATAAGTAATAAGCATCTACATACTTTTCTTCTTATTCATTTATAAGTTCTCATGTTCCAGACTTCACGCCCGTCGGCGTTAGCCTTGCGTGCCCTATCGGCTACAGCGTTAGTCTAGCTTGCCTTTTCAGCCATCTCAACTTCACGGTGTCGGCCCAGATACCGACACAACAGAAAGAATACATTGAAAGCCTCTATGAGGGTGAAGATTTGTCTGATTGACAGAAGAAGAAACAGGAGTCGATTTAGAAGAGATAGGAGATCCAGTATTAGAATCGGAATTTAAAAGAGCTTTGGAGGACATACGGTCAAATAAGGCAGAAGGGATAGATAACATTCCATCAGAATTTCTAAAATCATTGAGGGAAGTGGCAACAAAACGACTATTCACGTTGGTGTGTAGAATATATGAGTCTGGCGACATACCATCTGACTTTCGGAAAAGCATCATCCACACAATTCCGAAGACGGCAAGAGCTGACAAGTGCGAGAATTATCGCACAATCAGCTTAACAGCTCATGCATCGAAGCTGCTTACAAGAATAATATACAGAAGAATGGAAAAGAAAATTGAGAATGCGCTAGGGGACGATCAGTTTGGCTTCAGGAAAAGTAAAGAGACGAGAGAGGCAATTCTGACGTTACGGCTAATAATGGAAGCAAGGCTAAAGAAAAATCAAGACACTTTCATGTGATTTGTCGACCTGGAAAAAGCGTTCGACAATAGAAAATGGTGCAAGCTGTTCGAGATTCTGAAAAAAGTAGGGGTAAGCTATAGGTAGAGACGGGTCATATACAATATGTACAACAACCAAGAGGGAATAATAAGAGTGGAGGATCAAGAACGAAGTGCTCGTATTAAGAAGGGTGTAAGACAAGGCTGTAGCCTTTCGCCCCTACTATTCAATCTGTACATCGAGGAAGCAATGATGGAAATAAAAGAAAGGTTCAGGAGTCGAATTAAAACACAAGGTGAAAGGATATCAATGATACGATTCGCTGATGACATTGCTATCCTGAGTGAAAGTGAAGAAGAATTAAATGATCTGCTGAACGGAATGAACAGTCTAATGAGTACACAGTATGGTTTGAGAGTAAATCGGAGAAGAAGCTAATGAGAAGTAGTAGAAAGGAGAACAGCGAGAAACTTAACATCAAGATTGATGGTCACGAAGTCAATGAAGTTAAGGAATTCTCCTACCTGGGCAGTAAAATAACCAATGACGGACGGAGCAAGGAGGACATCAAAAGCAGACTCGCTATGGCAAAAAAGGCATTTTTGGCCAAGAGAAGTCTACTAATATCAAACACCGGCCTTAATTTGAGGAAGAAATTTCTGAGGATGTACGTCTGGAGTACAGCATTGTATGGTAGTGAAACATGGACTGTGGGAAAACCAGAACAGAAGAGAATCGAAGCATTTGAGATGTGGTGCTATAGACGAATGTTGAAAATTAGGTGGACTGATAAGGTAAGGAATGAGGAGGTTCTACGCAGAATCGGAGAGGAATGGAATATGTGGAAAACACTGATAAGGAGAAGGGACAGGATGATAGGACATCTGCTAAGACATGAGGGAATGACTTCCATGGTACTAGAGGGAGCTGTAGAGGGCAAAAACTGTAGAGGAAGACAGAGATTGGAATACGTCAAGCAAATAATTGAGGACGTAGGTTGCAAGTGCTACTCTGAGATGAAGAGGTTAGCACAGGAAAGGAATTCGTGGCGGGCCGCATCAAACCAGTCAGTAGACTGACGACCAAAAAAAAAAAAAGGGGGGATGCTTGCAGCCAGAAGGCTCAGTGTGGTGCAGACGCAAGAAGCAAGCAGGCAACCATGTCATGGTGATGAATTCGTGCTGGCTGTAGCCAACTGAGCGATTTTGAAAGGGATCAAGTTTTGGCCTGCCGAGTGGCGGAAGGTCCTTCCGAAGAATTGTCTTAGAAGTTGAACATGCTGTGACAGTTGGGCAACGACACTGGTGTCAGTGGTGAGGTGAGGTGAACATTCTCACATCCATAGCCAAAGTTCTGGATGTCCACGTGGCACAGACGCCAGCCAGGACCGTCGTATAGTAAGGGTAGCAGCGGCAGTTCGTACTGTTGCCACAGCACAGATAAGATGGCTTATAAGTCAAGGCGAGTCAGCATGAATTGTTGAGAACTGGTTATTAGCAGTGGGACCACCGGCACACACACCTCTAGACCATCGTCCACTTATGCCGCATAATCGGCGTGTACGACCCGA
Source organism: Schistocerca serialis cubense (assembly GCF_023864345.2). Classification (NCBI taxonomy): domain Eukaryota; kingdom Metazoa; phylum Arthropoda; class Insecta; order Orthoptera; family Acrididae; genus Schistocerca; species Schistocerca serialis. The sequence goes on along the minus strand of NC_064638.1, from coordinate 81,082,388 downwards.
CTGGTTCCATCAGAGGATTACATAGAAGATGGAATGGCCCGCCGTGGTCTTCAGCGATGAAACCATATTCTGCCTGTACGCAGGAGATGGTCGTTTCGCTTACAACATAGACCTGGTGAGCGCTATTTTGTTGAGGGCATTCACCCAGAGACATACTGGCTCCACTCCAGGCCTTATGGTTTGGAGAGCTATAAGCTGCAACTCTCCTTCACCTTTGAGGTTTCTGGGGGGGGGGGGGGGGGGGGGGGGACGATAACCAGCGCTCGGCACGTGCATAATGTTGTTAGACCTGTTCTTCTGCCATTCTTGCAACAGGAAGGTGATGAGAAGTTTGTAAGGGGTCCGTAGGCCCTTACTATAAGTTTGCACTCGGCACAGGTCGACAGGGCAAGCAATCGATAGTGTCGGGTTGCGAGAGCGAGTGTGAGTTGAGTTCAGTTCCCAGGTTGCGGGCCGAGCTCGTGTGGAGGCCTGTTGATATATTCCAAGGGTTTTCCGACGAAGGGAGTGGCCATCGCCGCGGTTTAACCCCTTTGTGTTAGAATAATACGGGAAAGTGAAAAAGTATAATTACTAGAGTGATCAGTGATATTTCTGTGCCGATATTTTTGGTTTCGCGTCTACCGCGCCGGCATCTTTTGGATTGCAGTGTTGGATTGCAGTGTTGGATTGCAGTGAATGAATTTGCGTGTGACAATAATGAATAGCGAGGAAGCCTGTGCTGAGATTAGCCGTAATTAAACATGTATGACGAAGGCAGAGGCTGTCTCCTTCCTTTTGTATTTTTGAGACGAATATAGGTCCTTGATTAGTGAAGCTGTGTTGGCATTTCTTCTTGTCACCAGACATTTCGTTATTACAGCATCTGAGTAGGACAAAGTGGAATGTAACAACTCCGTAGCAGTCCAATCCGATTGCCAGCCCCATTAGGTACACGGTCACATTAATTAATATTTATTTGGGCTGCTATTCAGATCCCGATCGAGCGGGATACATAAATCGGACTTGTTACATGTTCCAACAGGATAATGCTCGCCCACATGCTGCCCGTGAAACTTAACGTGCTCTGGGAGACGTCCAATAACTTCCCTGGCCAGCACGATCTCCATACTTGGCTCAAATCGAGCTCGTATGGGAAATGATGGGGCGACAAGTGACTCGTATGACTCGCCAACCAACAACTGTTACAGAACTACGTGAACAGGTCCAACAAGCATGGAATAACGTATCTCAGGACAGTATTCGTCATCTGTACGATCGATTGGATGCCAGAGTCAACACCCGCATTGCCGCATACGGATGCTATACCATGTACAAATATGGGTGTTTCAGTATGGGTGGATACCCAGTACCTCAGAATCGCTTCAAATGTAATCATTTCATGTACTCCATATGCCTTGTCGCACCAATAATATTGAGTGAACTGGAAACATCTAAAAGGGTGTACCAATTTTTTCTCTGCCAGTGTTTCATAATGCAGATTAAGTACATGATAATGCAGAAATCATTAGCTAAATAATTCGGTAGACGACCTCCAGACTACAGGATAAAGGTTGATATGAAGTCTTCACATACTCCAATTAGAGTCTGACACATAAATTGGACCTGATCAGGTTCCAGTGGGTGATCATGCAGGCCTCGGAAGTAGATGTCATTCTCCGAGCAGACTTGTATATTCCTCGCAACATGTTTTTGGGCACTACTTGTTAAAATGTAGCGTGTGGTAACGCTCTGAAGCAGAGACAATAACTGGAGCTCTATAATCTCCCTAGTGTAGCTGTAACAGCACAGACTGCACTCTGTACGTAGAAATCAAAATCAGATGTTGCTTTAATGGCATTCTTTGCATCACACTTCGTGCTTGTTTGCTGTGGTACTCAACAATACAGTCTTCAAGAATGAGGTGATCACAGCTGTGTCTAGCCTGTACATGGCCATCGCATTAGGATAGATGCAGGTGCCAACTGCAGTCTGACGTGTACATAGTTTCTGGAGACCACAAGTCACTGAAGTGACATGGTGTCATCAGACCAGCAAATGTCTCATCTGTCGACGCCGATAGGTCCAATCTCATTGTTGAGATGCTGCACCACCCCTTCGAGGAAGCTGCATGGTTTGTTGCCACAATGCAGATCAAATGTCAGTCTGACCATCTTACAGTCGCTGAGTATTTTTCAATATTTGTTCGTTGTTGTGTATGACCATCTTCATTGCAATAGTTCCAAATACACATTACTATCATAGCAGAATGTCGTGTATGAGACAAACTATATCACATACCATTTCTCGTGGAACGATCATTGTCTTCTATTAAAAATCACTCATATACCGATAGGGCGATATTTGACATCGACACATCATATCGGAAATACGTTTCACGTTTTCAATTCCTTTGATAGCTCTTCACTGACAGAGCTTGCTGTAACAGTGATGTTTCTGGTCCCACAGAATGAGGCCCTTCTGGGCCAACGTCTGTGCAAACGTAACTACTTACTGTTGGTACACTGGTTGATACATCCTTCGAGTTTGGATTCATTTCAGCTACACTATATTGGTAAAGAGCTCCTTGGCCAGACCCTGAAGACCACGCGATGTTGACTCAGCCTCTGCCTACGACATCAGTTCAAAACGTTATAGAGGGACATATGTGCAATACTCCGCTCTCCCACTCGTTAGCTTTCTGACTCTGCAGCTAATAATTCTCATGCCAGTAGCATCTCAGTTGGCGTCAGGGAGCTGAGTTCAATCCGTTCCAGTTCTTTCACCGAGATGGAGACGCTCATTCTGCGCGGATGTTAAAATTTCTGCAAACGTTATTCTATTTGTCACCAACGCTTCCACTGTGGTTGAGAGTATGGTTATGTGTTTCATGTCATATGAAGGATATAAGTTGCATCGGTACTACCAACGAAATTTTCCTGAAATGTTTGACTCTGCTGAGTCAATAGAACTGAGAAACTTTTTGTTGGAGAAACAGAGCTTGGTTTCAAAAGCCAACATTAACTGTGGGAGGAGTGGAGTGTTGAACACTTGCTGCACCAATACTGCTCTTCACTGTTGCTTCAGTCAAAGGATAAAGCAACAATCAGCAATCAGCCGAACTTTTTATTTATTTATTTGTTGTTTGCATCCTACCCAACATGAGGAGGGGGTCACTGGTCGCAGCTATATTGTCACTCTTCAGAGTTTAAATAAAATAATTAGAAATATATTGATAGGAATGAAAACGGTTATCTTGTGCTTAATGAGATGGTGGTGAGTGTTGCATCGAAGGTATAAGGGTGATGATGTTATGGGGTCCTAGTAAGATCACGTAGATGTGAGATAGATATGCAAGTGAGACTGGAGAGGAAGTGATATGAGTGAGAATACTGGATTAATGTTGGGGAAGGTCAAGAGATGGGAGGTAGGTGGTAGGAGGCGGACAGAATTGCTGTTATGAAGATGAAGGATTGGTTGGAATCATCTTTTGAAATGGAAGTGGTAGCACAGTTGAGTGATTGAATTTGGTCGATCTCAGATATTTTTCATGGCCTGGAAGGGAAAAATCCTTCAAACTGGCATGGGAAAATATTTTCAGTTCGTGTGGATGCGTAAGGAGTGTGGGGCCGGACGATAGAGTGAGTCCGCAAACGATAATAACGCTGCAGATATATAGAACATTGTTGTTGTTGTTGTGGTCTTCAGTCCTGAGACTGGTTTGATGCAGCTCTCCATGCTACTCTATCCTGTGCAAGCTTCTTCATCTCCCAGTACCTACTGCAACCTACATCCTTCTGAATCTGCTTAGTGTATTCATCTCTTGGTCTCCCTCTACGATTTTTACCCTCCACGCTGCCCTCCTATGCTAAATTTGTGATCCCTTGATGCCTCACAACCTGTCCTACCAACCGATCCCTTCTTCTAGTCAAGTTGTGCCACAAACTTCTTTTCTCCCCAATCCTATTCAATACCTCCTCATTAGTTACGTGATCTACCCACCTTATCTTCAGCATTCTTCTGTAGCACCACATTTCGAAAGCTTCTATTCTCTTCTTGTCCAAACTATTTATCGTCCATGTTTCACTTCCATACAAGGCTACACTCCATACAAATGCTTTCAGAAACGACCTCCTGACACTTAAATCTATACTCGATGTTAACAAATTTCTCTTCTTCAGAAACGATTTCCTTGCCATTGCCAGTCTACATTTTATATCCTCTCTACTTCGACTATCATCAGTTATTTTACTCCCTAAATAGCAAAACTCCTTTACTACTTTAAGTGTCTCATTTCCTAATCTAATCCCCTCAGCATCACCCGATTTAATTTGACTACATTCCATTATCCTCGTTTTGCTTTTGTTGATGTTCATCTTATATTCTCCTTTCAAGACACTGTCCATTCCGTTCAACTGCTCTTCCAAGTCCTTTGCTGTCTCTGACAGAATTACAATGTCATCGGCGAACCTCAAAGTTTTTATTTCTTCTCCATGGATTTTAATACCTACTCCGAATTTTTCTTTTGTTTCCTTTACTGCTTGCTCAATATACAGATTGAATAACATCGGGGAGAGGCTACAACCCTGTCTCACTCCTTTCCCAACCACTGCTTCCCTTTCATGCCCCTCGACTCTTATAACTGCTATCTGGTTTCTGTACAAATTGTAAATAACCTTTCGCTCCCTGTATTTTACCCCTGCCACCTTCAGAATTTGAAAGAGAGTATTCCAGTTAACGTTGTCAAAAGCTTTCTCTAAGTCTACAAATGCTAGAAACGTAGGTTTGCCTTTTCTTAATCTTTCTTCTAAGATAAGTCGTAAGGTTAGTATTGCCTCACGTGTTCCAACATTTCTACGGAATCCAAACTGATCTTCCCCGAGGTCCGCTTCTACCAGTTTTTCCATTCGTCTGTAAAGAATCCGCGTTAGTATTTTGCAGCTGTGACTTATTAAACTGATAGTTCGGTAATTTTCACATCTGTCAACACCTGCTTTCTTTGGGATTGGAATTAGTATATTCTTCTTGAAGTCTGTGGGTACTTTGCCTGTCTCATACATCTTGCTCACCAGATGGTAGAGTTTTGTCATGACTGGCTCTCCCAAGGCCATCAGTAGTTCTAATGGAATGTTGTCTACTCCCGGGGCCTTGTTTCGACTCAGGTCTTTCAGTGCTCTGTCAAACTCTTCACGCAGTATCTTATCTCCCATTTCATCTTCATCTACATCCTCTTCCATTTCCATAATATTGTCCTCAAGTACATCGCCCTTGTATAGAACATTAAGACCATATAAACGCAAGGGCCGTGCAATAACTAATGTAAGACATTTTTTTCTCTGCCAATTTCAATTGACAAAATACGGAATCTGTTGTGGAACGTGGTGGAATATTCTCACTTTATCCCCTATAGTTTCACGAAATTCCTGTAAGTGGCGGCACACTCTTCAAATGGCGTCTGTAACGGAGGTGCATTCCAAGCAAAGAGCTGTCAGTGGTTTCTTTTGGCGGAAAACCAGAGCAATGCAGATATTCATAGGGGCTTACAGAATTCCTACGGAGATCTGGCAGTGTACAAAAGCACGGTGAGTCGGTGGGCGAGGCGTCTATCATATCCGCAACAAGGTCGCGCAAACCTGCACTCTCTCCCGCCACGGCTGTGAAACCTGGAATGTTGTAAAGTGCTGACACACTCATTCGATTCGCTCGACGTATCACAAACACCTCACTGCTCAACTGGAGAATGCGAGGCCTCACTTGAGTCTGCGCACCTCAGAGGAGCTAATAAAACTTCATTGGACTGTTCTTCCTCATCTATCCGACAACCTGGATCTCGCAACTTCTCACTTCTATCTGTTTGCCCAATGAAGAATTCACTCCGTGAGAAGCAGTGCGTTGATTATGGGAATGTTATCGACGCACCACAACGCTGGTTCCAACGTCGACCAGTAGAAAGGAGATCATGTTGAAAAATAGGGTTTTGTAGCCAGAAGTGTGGTCAATAATATGTTGCATTGAAATCCTGAATAATACCAACCTGGTTTCAGGGGAAAAAAATGTGATGAATTACTTATTGAATGTTCCTCGTACAATAGCAAGTCTCTTTCTACATGACCTTGCATAAGAGATCAGCTTATGGAACGCCGTGGAATATTCCCATTTCATCCACTATAGTCCCGCGAACTTCCTATAGGTGGCGGCGCAATATGTGGCCTTCAAAATGGCGTCTGTAACGGAGATGCGTTCCAAGCAAAGAGCTGTCAGTGGTTTCTTTTGGCGGAAAACTAGAGCATCGCAGATATTCATAGGGGCTTGCAGAATGTCTACGGAGATCTGGCAGTGTACAAAAGCACGGTGAGTAGTTGGGCGATGCGTCTATCATATCCGCAACAAGGTCGCGCAAACCTGTCCTCTCTCCCGCCATAGCTGTGAAACCTGGAATGTTGGAAAGTGCTGACACTCTCATCCGATGAGTTCGACATATCACAAACACCGCACTGCTCAACTGGAGAATGCAAGACCTCACACGAGTCTGCGCACCCGAGAGGAGCTAACAAAAGTTCATTGGACTGTTCTTCCTCATCTACCCAACAACCTGGTTCAAATGGTTCAAATGGCTCTGAGCATTATGGGACTTAACATCTGAGGTCATCAGTCCCCTAGAAGTAACCTAAGGACATCACACACATCCATTCCCAAGGCAGAATTCGAACCTGCGACCGTGGCGGTCGCGCGGTTCCAGACTGAAGTGCCTAGAACCTCTCGGCCACACCGGCCGGCCAACAACCTTGATCTCGTACCTTCTGACTTCTATCTGTTTGTACCAATGAAGAATTCACTCCATGGGTAGCAATACGTGGACTATGGGAAGGTTATTGACTCACCACAAATCTGGTTCCAACGTGGACCGGATAATTGTGAAAGTGTTGACGATGCAGAATTTTGCGCGCTAACTGACGTCTCGATTAAGTCACATAAACGTTCAGTGGTATTCATGTCGGCGATCTGGGTGGCCAGACCATAATGTTCCTCAGTCCAATCGTAAAATTTGTGGTCCAGTGACACCACGCATTGTCATCCATAAAAAGTTCATCGTTGTTTGGGAACATAACATTCATGAATGGCTGCAAATGGTCTGCAAACAGATGAGCATCCAGGGGACCCAGTGCATCCCATGTAAACACATGATCATGATGAAAAATTGGATTTTGCAGCCAGAAGGGTGGGCAGTAATATGGTGCATTGAAATCCTGAATAACACCAATCTGGTTTCAGAAAAAAATGTGATGCATTACTTATTGAATGTTGCTCGTACAATAGCAAGCCTCTTTGTACACGACCTTGCATAAAATATCAGTATGATCTCCTCATTGTCGAGTATGCATAAATAATTTTCGTAGTTACGCCTTCACGAAGCTTCATGTTGAATCGCAGTGGACTGTGAAGTCTAGCCAATCCGCACATAGCGACGACAGTCATGTGACACCACTGGGAAAATTTATGCGCATGTGCGAAGTGAAAACGAGAGACGCGGACAAGCGCAGTGCAGCAACCTGACCAGGAATTCAGATTGCAAAGCTACGGGAAGCACAGCTGTAGGAAGAGCAGGCCGGAGCTCCGGCGAAGCGCGCCATGCTGTAATAGGTGGCCAGGTGACGAGTCGAATCTACTCACCAGGTGGCGCCTGCGGCGTGCGGCGTGCGGCGAGGCTGGTTGGTGGTGGGCTCGAGTTTTAGCGGCGCGCGGCACTGTGCCCGGCGTGCGGCGGCCGCGCTGGGGCCGCGTCGGCCGGGAGGGGCGGCCGCCAAACTTCCAACTTGTGCGGACGTTCCAGCGGGCCGCCAATCGATACGCGCGCTCCGCTCTGGCCTCCAGAGCGACGGCGACGGCGAGCGCGCCTGAGGACGGTGGATCCGTGGACATCACTGGCGATCGGACGTCTCACAAGGGAACCTCCCCATCGCACCCCCCTCAGATTTAGTTATAAGTTGGCACAGTGGGTGGCCTTGTAAAACTTAACACAGATCAATCGAGAAAACAGGAAAAAGTCGTGTGGAACTATGAAAAAATAACAAAATATACAAACTGAGTAGTACATGCGCAAGATAAGCAATATTAAGGAGAGTGTGAGCTCAGGAGCGCCGTGGTCCCGTGGTTAGCCTGAGCAGCTGCGGAACGAGAGGTCTTTAGTTCAAATCTTCCCTCGACTGAAAATTTTACTTTCTTTATTTTCGCGAAGTTATGATCTGTCCGTTCGTTCATTGACGTCTCTGTTCACTGTAATTAGTGTCTGTGTTTTGCGACCGCACCGCAAAACCATGCGATAGTTGACGAAAGGACGTGCCTCTCCAATGGGAACCGAAAACATTTGATCGCAAGGTAATAGGTCAACGGATTCCTCCACAGGAAAACACGTCTGATATATTCTATACAACACTGGTGACAGCATGTGCGTCACATGACAGGAATATGTTGTCGACCCACCTAACTAGTACACTTGGCGAATGGGTAAAAAGATTCTTCCACCTTGCCCGATTTAGGTTTTCTTGTGGATGTGATAATCACTCCCAAAAAAGAGATGAAAACATAACAGTTTGTCACACAAACTGAAAATAAAAAGTTAAACTTTTCACTCGAAGGAAGAGTTGAACCAACGACCTCTCGTGACGGAGCTGGTTCCGCTAACCACGGGACCACGGCGCTCCTGAGCTCACACTGTCCTTGATATTGTCTATCTTGCGCATGTACTACTCAGTTTGTATATTTTGCTTATTTTTTCATAGTTCCACACAACTTCTTCCTGTTTTCTCGATTGATCTGTGTTCAGTTTTTCAAGGCCTATCCACTGTGCCAACTTATAACTAAATCTGAGGGGAGTGCGATGGGGAGGTTCCATTGTCAGCATCGGAAACGCCGTCTGCATGTGTGGAAGTTTTACCGTGTGTAGATGCATCCTGCCCGCTTGTTTTCAAACTTAGTTGAACCTGTTCCCGTGAGTGGCGCCGTCACAGCATGTCTTCAATAGAGAGCCTGTATACAGAGAGAGTGGCTGTGGTGTGCGTACTGTAAGACCTTTGGTACACACACCATCAGATTATTTGACTTGTCGCTCCAACGAAGTAGGCGAGTGTCAGCAATATGTCTCGTGGTCTTATCGTGGCGTGTTTATCTTCTGCCGTTAGGTCAGACGATAGAAATGCTACTTGCACGCTTAGAGTAGCAGATTGACGGTGACCAACTTTAAACAGAACTTTATTAATTTTCACACACATTTATTAAAATAATAAAAAGTATAGACATTACATAACTAGATTCTGGATGCTGTTTACAATTGACACTCTGAAGTTCCTTTGGTCTTGGTACGTTAATCTTATTCCCACATATATCTGATACTTGACAAAGTGTCTATACATTTCTCTTCATGGCTATGTACAGGAATATGATAATCTTATTAGGCGCAGACTGAAACTTGACAATCGGCTGCTACAGACAAATGCAGACTAATGCAGACTGGTACATACTGGTGCAGACTGACTAATCGGAGGTCTGTACACTCGTTATAATACCTCGAGCGTTCAAGTATCACAGTGCGAGTGTGACCTGCGAGGAGAAACGGTTCTACGTTAGCAGCAATCTCATTGGCTGCATTACATATTAATACGCGGATCGGCGGAAGCAGAATTTGGTCCGTCTCTAAGGCAGCGCCATCTCGTAGTGTGGAGACAGACGAGCGCTGCGCCTGCGCTGTTGTGCTTAGCACGGCGCGCTCTATTGGGAAAGTTGTGTACGCGCTGACTACGCGGAACTATGTACACAACAGTGGCCATAGGTGAAGTTGCCCGTGATTGGTTGATTAGCTTTGGCAGAAAAATGGCGCCAAACGTCTCTCGCGCTTCCTATGTTCGTCGTGCTTTAGAGTTGAATTGAAGTTCAGAGGACTTTTGGAAACGATTAAAAAGTATTTGAATTATTGAGAGACTTGTTATGCGTTGTGCATGCATGTTCGATTTAGTTGTATATCGTTTTTAGTACGTAATTAGCGTTTGCGATCTTAAATACGAGTTGAAATAATGAAGCGTTTTGTGATGAAGTCGGTAGGCGTCCATATTTGAAGTAAACACGTTAGTAATTGTACAGTATTGTTTTTGACATCTGTAATTCGTTCTGCAGACGTTCGTAAACGATGCCAGGTTGTGCTGCATTTGGTTGTTCCAATAGAGGCAAAGGTGAATTTCGCATGTTAGTATTTCCACGCAATGAAAAAAGACGAAAGCAGTGGGAGTCGCAGTCAACAGCGCTGACATAAATCAAACAGGAGCCTTGTGGAAACCAACCAACTCTTATCTATGCGAAGTAAGTCGTTTTTGCTTTTTACTAGATATAAAACAACTTGCAATATACATAGTTAAAAATGGCTCTGAGCACTATGGGACTTAACTTCTGAGGTCATCAGTCCCCTAGATCTTGAACTACTTAAATATAACTAACCTAAGGACATCACACACATCCATGCCCGAGGCAGGATTCGAACTTGCGACCGTAGCGGTCGCGCAGTTCCAGACTGTAGCGCCTAGAACCGCTCGATACATAGTTAAATTTGAAAACAAACTGTAACTGGGTTGTGTGAAAATTATTATAACACATTATTCTTATAAACAAAGGCATTTAACGAATGATTTCGCCATATTGTCTTCTGCTTTCGATTCGGTGAGTGTTTACTCCACTACTGGCCATTCAAAAGTCCCGCCCGCGCATTGGCAGAAAAATGGCCGCCGTATCGTGCGGTTGGCCACTCTCTCCCTATACAGGCTCTCTAGTCTTCAAGATCGCTGCTACACTTGAGGTTCGTCACATGCAACGTGCTGTCATAGAATTCTTGTGCTGTGAAAACGTGACGGTGGGAAACATCCACAAGAGGTTGAGAAAGGTGTATGGAGTACTGCTGTCGATCGCAGTACAGTTATTCGGTGGGCAAGCAGGTTACATGATGAAAGCGGGCACGGCAATATTGAGGATTGTCCTCGCAGCGGCAGGCCTCGTACTGCACACACTCCAGACAATGTGCAGAGAGTTAACGAACTGGTGACTGCTGACAGACGCATCACAGTGAACGAATCGTCACGCTACGTTGCGATAGGGGAAGGAAGTGTCTGCAGAATACTGAAAATGTTGGCGTTAAAAAAGGTTTGTGCCAGGTGGGGCCCCAGGATGTTGACAGTAGCTCACAAAGAAACAAGAAAAACGGTATGGAGCGAACTTTTGCAACAGTACGAGAATGGTGGAGATGAATTTCTCGGAAGAATTGTGACAGGTTGTAATGGTACTTGAATTACGCAACCTTTACGGCACCTCACCTGAACCTCTCGAAACCGGCAATATTCTCCTGTGTTTCTGTAAAGTAGTTAGCATATTTCTGAGACAACATTCAGATTTTATTTCATTAATGTAGAGGTATTTTGATACATCGATATGTTTATATTGCAATGATATTATTCTTAAGTGTATTCTTTCTTTTTGTCACTATGATCTTTGACGTACTTGTAACTCTGATTTTTTGGCGCGTAAGCGATTATTAGTTAGATTTGTTAGAGAGTCGGAACTTGAGAAAGTCAAGTCTTAGACGTCATGTTGGAAAGACGCATATTGTAGTCAGCTTATAAAATGTGAACTTTAACAGTGAGGAAGATGTTTTCAAGTATGTTTTGTATTGTGAAGTGATGTTTTGTGTGTTACGTGATATTGCAGCAAAAGTAATAAAAAAGAAGTGTGACTTAAATTCGGAGTGCTGATTACTTTTTTACATCACCATTGTCCTGCAAAAGTGTAATCTTCAAGAATAGTTTGTGAAGCGCATCTACAAAACTTTTGAATATGGCAGAATAAAACCTAGGCCTCTTTGCATCCGAGCTTGGAATCATCACCACCTAGATTTTCGACGATTGAGCCATAATTTTACAACGAGACCATCGTGAAATGACGTTATTAACTGTGCTCTAATGACACCTGCCACAAAATAACTTTGTTGTTGCCCGAAAATGCAGTATTTAGCAGCGTGAGCAACACCACAATCATTACTAAATTTTGACCTTTGTTGTGGTAGGGTTGTTAGAAGGTGATGAAACATGGCTCCATAATTTTTCACCAGAGACGAAGAGGCAATCAGTGGAGTGGCATCATGCAAATTCACCCAAGAAAAAAAAATTCAAAACCGCACCTTCTGTTGGAAAAGTTATGGCTAACGGTTGTTTTTCGATTCCGAAGGACTCTTGCTTGTGGACATCATGCCAAGTGGAACCACAATAAATTCTGATGCATATGTGACGAAACTGAAGAAACTTCAAGCTCGACTGAGTCGTGTTCGACCACATCGGCAAAAGCAGGCTGTTTGGCTGTTGCACGACAATGCACGGCCACATGTCAGTCAAAAAACGACGGAAGCGATCACAAAACTCGGATGGACAACACTGAAACACTCGCCTTACAGTCCTGACCTGGCTCCATATGACTATCATCTCTTTGGGAAACTGAAAGACTCTCTTGGTGGAACAAGGTTTGAAGATGATGACTCCCTTGTGCACGCTGTCAAACAGTGGCTCCAACAGGTTGGTCCAGAATTTTACCGTGCGGGTATACAGGCGCTGGTTCCAAGATGGCTAAAGGCAGTTGAGAGGGATGGAAATTATGTAGAGAAATGAAAATATTGTTCCTAAAGGATGTACCTACACACTGAAAAACTTTCAAACATGTGGAATAAAAGATGGATTTTAAAGAAAACAGTGTGCATTTCTTTTGGAGTGACCCTCATATACACATTGAGGTGTCAAAAGTCATCTCATAGTGATATGCTCATATACAGGCGTCTGTATTATTAACTACACAATGTATGAAAGAGCAGTACATTGGTGAAGCTGCGATTCGAGTGAAAAGATTTCCGATGTGATTACAGCTGCACGATGGGAATTAAAAGACTTTGAATGTGGAATGCCAGCTGGAGCTAGATGCAGGGGACTTTCCATTTTGGAAATTGTTAGGGAATTCAGTATTCCGAGATCCACGGTGTCAGGACTGTTCCGAGAATACCAAATGTCAGGCATTACCTCTCACCTCGGACATCGCAGTGGCCGACGGCTTTCGCTTAACGACTGAGAGCAGCGGCATTTCCGTAGAGTTATCAGTGCTAACAGACATGCAACACTGCGTGAAATAACGGCAGGAATCAATGTGGGACATACGACGAACTTACCAGTTAAGACAGAGCGGTAATATTCTGACTTAATGAGCTGTCGTAGTATAGTATGGACGCGAGTGCCTTTACTAAGAACACGACATCACCTGCAGCGTCTCTCCTGGGCTCGAGACCATATCGGTTGGATCCTAGACGACTGGAAAAACTTGGAGTGGTCAGATGAGTTCCAATTCCAGTTGGTGAGAGCTGATGGCAGGGCTCGAGTGTGGCAGAACCCCATAATGCCATGGACCAAAGTTGTCAACAAGACACTGTGCACGCTCCATGATTGTGTGGGCTGTGTTTACATGGAATGGACTGGGTCCCCTGGATGCTCATCTACTTGGAGGCCATTTGCAGCCATTCATGAACGTTATGTTCCCAAACAACCACTGACTTTTTATGGATCACAATGCGCGAAGCCACTGGCAGCAAATTTTACGATTTGATTGAAGAATATTTTGGACAATCCACGCGAATGGTTTGGCCAAGCAGATCGCCGACATGAATCCCACTGAACATTTATGTGACTTAATCGAGACGTCAGTTCGTGCGCAAAATTCTGCATCGGCTACACTTTCGCAATATGAACGGCTACGGAGGCTACATGAATCAGTATTTTTGCAGAGTATTTCCAACAATTTGTTGAGACTATGCCACGTCGAGTTGCTGCACCACGGTAGGCAAAAAAAGATCTGACATGATGTCAGGAGGCACCTCATGACTTTCGTCACAGCATTATAATGTACCACCCTAACCCCGCTCCCCTGTCCCCACCTACTCCATTCACAGATGTTACGGTACGGCAGTAAGAGCGCCAGTCGTGCCTGAACTGTTAAGTCAGTAAGAGCATCGCTAGGGTTCAAGTTCGAATCTCGACCCGGCACACAGTTTCAATCTTCAAAAATGGTTCAAATGGCTCTAAGCACTATGGGATTTAACGTCTGATATCATCAGTCCCCTAGACTTAAACCTAACTAACCTAAGGACATCACACACATCCATGCCCGAGGCAGGATTCGAAATTGCAGCAGCGCGGTTCCGGACTGAAGCGCCTAGAACTACGCGGTCTCAACGGCCGGCTTCAATCTGCAAGAGTTTTAAAACAGTGCGCACACAGACACAGACTGAAAGATTAATTCTGTTTTTCTGGGATTTTGGAGGAAGTAATACGTTTTTAGACTCGTCCTGGAACGTAGGATCTTGAAATTTTGTGAGTACGGCTTTCCATTATGACCATCGCCTCTCTGGTAATGTCTCCCACTGATGTTTATTCCTAATATTCGTAATACTCTTCATGCCCACAAGAAAATCACGTGAATATTAGTGCAGATATGTTCTCACTCTCATCTTATTAGTTAATCCAACTAGGTGAGGCGCAAACTCACGAACAGTGCTGAAGAACTGGTCTAACGAGGACCTTCTAAAGCCGTCCACACGCGGAGCATACGCTCGAACGTCAACGTTCAGCCTACCGATTTCCTGACGTAATAGCGTGGAAAAAGCATGTTTTAGATTCTTTCCGAACGTCCAGAGCAATATCTATTCTAGCACGTGAGATATTCTAAATGTGCCTTTGAAGGTAGACCAGGAAGATGGAAGGACGCCCGCCACTTACGTCACATGATGCCATCTCTTCTTGTGTGTGTCTTCAGTCATCTGACTGGTTTGATGCGGCCCGCCTCGAATTCCTCTCCTGTGCTAACCTCTTCTTCCCAGACAGCTCTTGCAACCTACGTCCTCAGTTATTTGCTGGATGTATTCCAATCTCTGTCTTCCTCTACAGTTTTTGCCCCCTACGCTTCCTCTAGTACCATGGAAGTCATTCCCTCATGTCTTAGCAGATGTCCTATCATCCTGTCCCTTATCCTTATCAGTGTTCCTCTCCGATTCTGCGCAGAACCTCCTCATTCCTTACTTTATCAGTCCACCTGATTTTCAACATTCGTCTGCAGCGTATTTCGACACTGCTCGGATGTAGCTTGGCCAATGTGAACCTGTGGGACAGAACATGCTACGGTGCGTAGAAGCATGCGTTGAGGCACATGGAAACCATTATCAACACATACAGAAACTGTGCTGCATGGTACAGCGCGTATTAGACCGCAGTATTGTAACAATGTATGATTGAATAAATGATCTGTAGCAAGAGAATCATGAAATTCCGGATATAAGTTTATTAGACCTTTTTTGTTCTGAATCCTCTCATCGATCAGTCCCTAGAGTTTGCACACGCTGGAAAAAGTCACCCTGTATAATATTTAATGTTACGTAAATAAAAGTGAGCACTTTTCGAGGGCTGATTTAATTCGATTGACCTAATCTGCAAGACAGCCTGAACTACTGGCCGTAAGATACTGTGCACTCTCTAGTTTCATATTTTGTACTTCACATGTTGTCACGGACCTCGGGGAAGATCAGTTTGGATTCCGTAGAAATGTTGGAACACGTGAGGCAATACTAACCTTACGACTTATCTTAGAAGAAAGATTAAGAAAAGGCAAACCTACGTTTCTAGCATTTGTAGACTTAGAGAAAGCTTTTGACAATATTAACTGGAATACTCTCTTTCAAATTCTGAAGGTGGCAGGGGTAAAATACAGGGAGCGAAAGGCTATTTACAATTTGTACGGAAACCAGATGGCAGTTATAAGAGTCGAGGGGCATGAAACGGAAGCAGTGGTTGGGAAAGGAGTGAGACAGGGTTGTAGCCTCTCCCCAAAATGCCCTCTCCTCAACAAAAGCAAAACGAGGGTAATGGAATGTAGTCAAATTAAATCGGGTGATGCTGAGGGAATTAGATTAGGAAATGAGACACTTAAAGTAGTAAAGGTGTTTTGCTATTTGGGGAGTAAAATAACTGATGATGGTCGAAGTAGAGAGGATATAAAATGTAGACTGGCAATGGCAAGGAAAGCGTTTCTGAAGAAGAGAAATTTGTTAACGTCGAGTATAGATTTAAGTGTCAGGAAGTCGTTTCATAAGTATTTGTACGGAGTGTAGCCATGTATGGAAGTGAAACATGGACGATAAGTAGTTTGGACAAGAAGAGAATAGAAGCTTTCGAAATGTGGTGCTACAGAAGAATGCTGAAGATAAGGTGGGTAGATCACGTAACTAATGAGGAGGTATTGAATAGAATTGGAGAGGAGAGAAGTTTGTGGCACAACTTGACTAGAAGAAGGGATCGGTTGGTAGGACATGTTTTGAGGCATCAAGGGATCACAAATGTAGCATTGGAGGGCAGCGTGGAGGGTAAAAATCGTAGAGGGAGACCAAGAGATGAATACACTAAGCAGATTCAGAAGGATGTAGGTTGCAGTAGGTACTGGGAGATGAAGAAGCTTGCACAGGATAGATCAGCATGGAGAGCTGCATCAAACCAGTCTCAGGACTGAAGACCACCACAACAACAACATGTTGTAAAGCTTGCAGTACTGAATAGGAACACTGATCAAGTGAGAACGACCTTAGGATTTTACTGCACCGTGAGACTGATGAAACAATTTTTATCTTGTGTGGAGAATTATTATAAAGTTCTATCGCACTGTTTGTAATGGAACGTTCATAAGTTGATACGCTTATTGGCAGTGTATCGCACTTTCCTTTTTATAACATGTTCATTGATATCGAAGTTTTCATTTATGTGTACCACAAACAGAACAATATGACCAGCATTTGGACAAGGCAGGATATGTGCCTTTTAATAGAGCTAACGGAGGAATTTTTCTCCCATCCATTTCGCATGCAGTGTGCTGTGAGAGCCAGATACAGCCGACGAACGCCGCTGCTACTGCGGTACCACGTTGAGGCACACGTACCATATGCACAAGTAGCATCCAGTAGCACGTTGTACTCGGCACACTTAACGTTGATTTTCGAAAGAACGGTCCGTGTGCCGGCGGTTTAAGAGACCTCTTACGTGTGTGAATTGCAATTCCTCGGGATTTTTCCATTTAATCTAATTATAAGTCTCGTATTTGAATTTGCCATAGTTATATTTATCCAATAGTTCAAACACAAATCGTTCCTGTTGTCAAAAAATATTCGTTTTTTTATATTTTCAGCTCTTGATGCGCGTTATACACTGACGGAATAGTGTAGTACTACACGCTGAAGCGCAAGTCGAACATTTATAAAAATCTGTGATGTTCTACGTCTACATCCACACGCATATTCCGCAAGCCACCGTACAGTGCGTGGCTGAGGATACTCTGTACCGTTACCATTCGCAAACACAGCGAGGGAAAAACAACAGTCCACATCCCTCCTTACGAGGGCTAATCATTCTGATCTTGTCTTCGTGGTCCTTACGCGGAATGTACGTTGCTGGCAACAGAATCGTTCAGCAGTCAGCCTCAGATGCCGGTTCTCTAAATTTTCTCAGTAGTGCTCCTCGAAAAAAACGTCGCTTTCCCTCCAGTGATTCCCACTTGAGGATGATGTTGATGTTTGGTTCGTGGGCGCTCAACTGCTCGGCCATCAGGCCCCGTACAAAGACCCAATTTTTACACAGTCCAATTTTTCACGCAGTCCAATCGAGACACTGTCACAAATGAAGATTATGATGATGAAATGATGAAGAGAACACAAACACCCAGTCCTCGGGCAGAGAAAAATCCCCAACCCGGCCGGGAATCGAACCCGGGACCCTGTGATCCAGAAGCAGCAACGCTAGCCACTAGACTCCACTTGAGTTCCCGAAGCATCTCCGAAATACTTATGTGTTGTTCGAACTTACCGGTAACAAATCTAGCAACCCGCCTCTGAATCGCTTCGAAGTCTTCCTTAATCCGACCTGGTACAGATCTGAAACACTCAAAGAGCAGTGGGTCACACTAGTGTCGTATATACGGTCTCCTTTCCTAAAATTCTTCCAATGAATTGAAGTCGACCAATCGCCTACAAGTCCTTCCATGCTCATTCCATTTCGTATTGCTTTGCCACGTTAGTCCTACATATTTAATCGACATGACTGCGTTAAGCACCATGCTACAAATGCTGCATTCGAACATTGTGGGTTTCTTTTTCCCACTCATCTGCATTAACATACATTGTTCTACATTCAGAGCTAGCTGCCATTCCTCACACCTGCTATAAATATTGTCTGAATCATCTTGTATGCTCCTACAGTCACTCAACACCGACCCCTTCTCGTGCATCACAGCATCGCAAACTGCCCTTACCCTGTCGGGCAGTCATTTATCTACACACATCAAAACAAGTTTTGCATCACCTCTGTTCCAAGAGTTCCGAAACCTGTACAGAATATTGGAATAGAGATAAACATAAATATCATTTTCGCCCTTTTTATTGCTCATGAAAACCACACATTGCATGTTGTACCACCATTTAGCGAGACCTTCAGAGGTGTTGGTCCAGACTGCTGTACACACCGGTACCTCTAATATCCAGTAGCGCGTCCTCTTACATTGATGCATGCCTGTATTCATCGTGGCGTACTATCCACAAGTTCTTCAAGGCACTGTTGATCTAGATTGTCCCACTCCTCAACGGCAAATCGGTGTAGATTCCTCGGAGTGGTTGGTGGTCAGGTCATCCATAAACTGCCCTTTTCAATCTATTCCAGGCATGTTCGATAGGATTCGTGTCTGGCCACTCTAGTCGAGCGATGTCCTTATCCTGAAGGAAGTCATTCACAAGATGTGCACGATTGGGGCGCGAATTGTCGTCCATGAAGACGAATGCCTCGCCAATATGCTTGCCGATATGGTGTCACTATCGGTCGGAGGATGACATTCACGTATCGTACAGATGTTACGGCTCCTTCCATGACCACCAGCGGCGTACGTCGGCCCACATAATGCCACCCCAAAACAGCAGGGAACCTCCACCTTGCTGCACTTGCTGGACAGTGAGTCGAAGCCGTTCAGCCTGACTGGGTTCCCTCCAAACAGGTCTCCGACGATTGTGTAGTTGAAGGCATATGCGACAGTCATCGGTGAATACAACGTGATGCCGATCCTGAGCGGTCCATCTGTACCGCGCTGCATGGTGTCGTGGTTGCAAAGATGGACTTCGCCATGGACGTCGGGAGCGAAGTCATGCGTCATGCAGCCCATTGTGGGCAGTTTGGGTCGTAACACGACGTCCGGTGGCTGCACGAAAAGCATTATTCAACATGGTGTCGTTGCTGTCAGGGTTCAGCCATAATCCTTAGGTAGTGGTCATCCACTGCAGTAGTAGTCCTTGGGCGGCCTGGGCGAGGCTATGTCATCGACAGTTGCTCTCTGTATCTCTTTCATGTCCGAACAACATCACTTTGGTTCACTCTGAGACGCTTGGACACTTCCCTTCTTGAGAGTCCTTCCTGTCGCAAAGTAACAATGCGGACGCGATCCAACGGCGGTATTGACCGTCTAGGCACAGTTGAACACGAGACGTGTATTTCCTTCCTGGTGACATGACTGGAACTGCTCGGCTGTCGGACCCCGTCCGTGTAATCTGCTCATGCATGGTTGTTTACATCTTTGGGTGGGTTTAGTGACGTCTCTGAACAGTCAAAGGGACTGCGTCTGTGATACAATGTCCACAGTCGATGTCTATCTTCAGGAATTCTGGGAATTGGGGTGTTGCAAAACTTTTTATGATGTGTGTAAATAGAAAATAACAGCGGTCCTATTACACTTCCCTGGGGCACTCCTGACGATACCCTTGGCTCTTACGAACACTCGCCTTCGACCACAATATACTGGGTATTGTTACTTAAGAAGTCTTCGAATCATTCACATATATGGGAACGTATTCCACAAGCTTGTACCTTCGTTGCGTTCATCACATGACAGGTGTTAAATAACTAGTTTCAATCATTCGGAATATGTCTATTATCAAAAACCGTATGAAATGTGACCCCGCAGACAGGAATAAACTCTTGTATTCGTTGTTGCATGGAAGCAGCCGCCAAATGTCATCTTGAGGAATTCCTTGCCATACACAAAACATATGCTGTGTCAGATCATGAAGATTGCTGGCTGGAGGCTAGCATGAAAGTCTCATCACATACCAGACAAGCTCTGTGGGTGACCAACCAGGATAATGAGCAGAACAATCAAGCATTCCGATGTTTTTCAAGGCGTATGTGCTTCGAACTTCAGCGTGCATTATCCTGCTGTAACATGATGTTTCCTATCCTGCTGCTGAAGGATATGACAACAGGGTTTACCGCTCTTGTCACATACTGGCGACTGTTCACTCTCCATCCAACAATTACCAAAACAGACCAGTTAACTTAGCCAGCAACTCCACGCATGATGATTCCACGCATGATGATTCCAGGAGATGTATGGGACTGGAGAATCTCTACTACTTCTTGCCTTTCAGTCGCTATGACCGCTCCAGACAGAAGTGAGACTTTCAAGTGAATACCGTAGTATTATACACCACATCCCAGATGACGCTGGCTCTACACCACGCCAGTCTTTCAAGTCTTTGTTGTTTGTTGCATGGTATCAGTGGTAAAAAAGCGCATGACAACTTCCAGTAATCTGTGCAAAACAGTCAGTAGTAACACTCTGCCTCTAATGTCTTGTAACCTTTACCTGTATTTCATCTGTTCTCATCCCTCTATTCACAGAGCCTATCGAACAATCCCACGATTTTCTGGAAGGATCCGTGCATACGCTCCCTGCCACACTGTTGACCCGAATTCATCTCGTTGAGAGGGATCAGTCTGTCCCCGGCATGAAACGTCTCCTTTTTACTCCATAAATTCCGTTAATCACAATCACAGCCACATTTCTACTACACGATATACTGTTTGTTGATTATGGTCATGATATCAGTGATCGTAAAAGTAAAACCATCTTTTCCTATCTATTAGCCTTCTCCATTCTGATTGGGAACTTTTGCGTGTGGAATAGTACATGTTTCTTGGGAGCCTTGGTCTCGGGAGCTAGCAGCATGCCACAGCTACGGCCGACTTCCCTGCAAAGGTGCCTTCTAAAGGACAGAGGCTGACTTCTGAGGACACTACCAACAGCAGAAAGGGTGGTGTCTCTGGTCGATTAGGGTGAAGGTACTCGGCCGACAGTGTTCTGCTGGGTGCCATTCCGGTGGAGTACACAGACAGTGCACTCAGCACAGGTGCATCTAAAACGCCAGAATAATGAACCGTAGAAGGAGTTGCCCTTAGCAAGTAAATTGTTGTTTTACTACCAAGCTGAGGTCGGGCGAAGCACGTTTTGCAGAGGGCGTTGTACTTGGCCAAGTGACTTCTCAGAAGACAGATCGAGTAAGAATGAGTTCGAACAAGATCCTTATCTCCTGCTCTTCAGAAGAAGCTACACTATTCAGCTTTATTTGTGTGTTTTCGGTCTCCTGGTGAAAGCGAGTTGCTCAACCAGGGATTGTGTGTGAGGATTTTTTCCAACAAAAGCTGGAAGACGTTCTTATTGGGCATTCTTAAAAAATACTGAAGAGTGGGAGACTAGGTGCTGACTTCCAGGAAATTTTCTTTAAGGGGAAGCCACAGACTGGTGGAGTAAACAAGACATCAGTGGCATAGGAAATCGACGTAGAACGTTCTTGAAACAGCGTCGGTGGGAATCCAGCTGACCAGAGAACTTTTTACACCATTTCTTTGGTAGAGAACAGGCAGTGCCTTAACAATCACGTCATTGGTCAGAATTTGGCCCTCCTTTTTTATTCGATGGTTGTGTTTTGTGATGTGGACTCTGTGCAGAGCAAAGCTTTTATAGGCTTGAGGAGAAGACGTGAGGCAGTACTCACTTTCAAAGCTAAGACTGGAGACTTCAGACTTCAGTGACGGGCTGCAGCAGTGACCGGAACGTCTGCTCTGAGAGCCAGCCTGTGCATTGTCTGTAGAGTGGCAGTGGCAGCCATGTGCAGCGTACGCAGCTTGCATTCCTACACACCTATTATGGTGCATTATCGGCTGGTTTGGTTGATAGAAATTAGGCATTTATTGACGCTATATTAAATCCATGCGGCCTCATCCACGGCCAGACGAACAGAAATAGTTGCATATTTGTCTTCCTTTCACTATTTAGTACAAGCTTACAATCACTGTTTATCTATCAGTAGTCATGTTTCACGCGATTAAGCTGTTAGGATGTTAATTATTACTGAAGTCCCCGATTCGTTTTCCGATTACTTTTCCTTGTTAGTCGGTGGCTGTTGTATGTCAATTATTTGTCCTAATCAAATGTTGCTTTCGTTGTGTACTCAATTAAGATCCATGTTACCGTTCTTTCTTGACTTGTGCATGCTGAGAATGAGTCTAATAAACTTAGATCCACTTGGGTCAATAGTTTAATTGAGCAGTTGGTGAATCCCTCTCTCCTTGCAGTATATATTTAATGAGTCTTATCCAGCCCAACATCCAGGACACATTCAAAAATGGTTCAAATGGCTCTAGAAACTATGGGACTTAACATCGGCGGTCATCAGTCCCCTAGACTTAGAACTACTTAAACCTGACTAACCTAACGACATCACACACATCCATGCCTGAGGCATGATTCGAACCTGCGACCGTAGCAGCAGCGCAGTTCCGGACTGAAGCGCCTAGAACCACTCGGCCGCAGCGGCTGACTGACACATTCACTAGGGCCGGCCTTTGGATACTGTTAAATTGGTTGTGCACAGTTCTTAATTCGGTATCTGAGTTCTTTGAGGATCGGTCTTGCTCTCTGTAGCCCACGGACGCAGATCCCTATAGCAGTCGGAAAACTCGTGTTCATAGCTTAGTTGGTGCTTAGAATTGTCGTTACTCGTCCTAGTCACAGCCATCTGTTCCTGTCATTTATTGGTATTCTGCTACCGTGTCCCTTATGACAATGATTCGACCTTCCTCTAGGAAAGATAGTAATAACCTATTAGTGCACGTCCTCTGGACATGCCTTGATGCAGTCTCACCAGGAAAGTTCGAATTACGCTAGGCATAACACCATTCTACATCTGTAGGGACAACCTTTTTCTGTACTAAAAATAAGCAAGCCTAAAGACAAAATTTTAATCAGTTTGTGCCGCAGGCTTGGTAATACTGAAATATCCGTTTCTGAAATATCCGTTTCTGTCAAGTGTCAACACTTTCCATTTCGCTCGGTGTACTACAGTTATTTATATTCAGAGTCAGCTGCCAATCTTTACACCAGGCCCTGATCATCTGCTTACCTCTCTGCACTCCGTAACAAGTTTTTAACGATATCAGTTCTCGGTGCACAACTGCATCGTCTACTAAAAGACTCGTAAAGATGAGTTCCCGTCCTGTCACATCATCTGTTATCTTACGTGGGCGCTCAGCTTCACGGAAACATCAGTGAGCCTCCGAGCCATGATTTATACGAGGGCCGTTCAGAAAGTAACCTCCGGTTGATTTAAAAAAATACACCAAGTTAAATAAAAATATTTTAATATATACATCTTACAACTACATCTTTGCACTATTTTTCTACATAGTCTCCATAGCGATTGAGGCACTTATCGTATCTCTTCACAAGCTTTGAAATTCCTTCTGCATAAAAATCACCCGCTTGTGCCTGGAGCCAGCCTGTGACCGCATCTTTGAGCTCTTCGTCGTCATCAAACCGCTGTGACCCGAGCCATTTCTTCAAATGCATGAAGAGGTGATAATCACTTGGCGCCAGGTCTGGGCTGTAAGGTGGATGGTTGATAACGTCCCACTTGAAGGACTCAAGAAGGGCCGTTGTTCTGCGAGCAGAGTGAGGACGGGCGTTATCGTGCAAAAAAACGATACCGGAAGTCAGCATACCACGGCGTTTGTTCTGTATAGCCCGTCGTAACTTTTTTATTGTTTCACAGTACACGTCTTGATTAATGGTCGTACCACGTTCCATGAATTCAACCAACAACACCCCTTTGGCATCCCAAAACACCGTTGCCATCAGTTTTCTGGCAGAAAAATCTTGCGAGGCTTTTCTTGGTTTGGTAGGCGAATTTGAATGTGCCCACATCTTTGATTGTTCTTTTGTCTCAGGGTTCACGTACTTAATCCAGGTTTCGTCACCGGTCACGATTCTGTTTAACAATGGTTCTCCTTCGTCCTCATAACGTGACAGAAAGTCTAATGCAGAGGCCATTCTTTGAGTTTTGTGGTGGTCGGTAAGAATTTTGGGCACCCATCGTGCACAGAACTTACGGTAACCCAATCTTGCTGTCACTATCTCGTACAAGAGAGTCTTAGAAATCTGTGGAAAACCAGTAGACAACTCCGACATTGAGAAACGTCGATTTTCAGGAACTTTTGCATCAACTGTCTGAACGAGTTCGTCAGTCACCAATGATGGTCTACCACTCCTCTCTTCATCATGAACGTTTTCTCGTCCACTTTTAAATAAACGTACCCATTCACGGACAACTCCTTCACTCATAACTCTTGGTCCGTACACGGCACAAAGCTCACGATGAATAGCTGCTGCAGAATATCCTTTGGCTGTAAAAAACCTTATGACAGCACGCACTTCACATTTGGCGGGGTTTTCTATTGCAGCACACATTTCAAACTGCCACAAAAACTAAACTAGCGCAGGTACGACGTTCACTCGACCACGGCTTGATGCCGACTGACCTGTTGAGTGCGTGAACGCACAGATGGCGTCGCTACTCCCCCCACAACCCGCACTGTGACCAGTCGGAGGTTACTTTCTGAACCGCCCTCGTAGAAAAACTGTGTGTAGTTCTGAAACGACGCTATAAACAAAGTCTAGTGCGAAGCTCGGCCAGTCTCCACCATGTAAGTTCTCTAGGGAATGCTGGGGCAGCTGGATCTACAGGATAATTTATGTGTAACTCGGGTGGTGGGAAACATGTAGTTACATATTTGAAACTTTGACTCAGAGATGAGATGCCACTGATAGCGAATCTCTCCTCACCATAAACATAGTATAGGTTTCAACTGACTTCCCTGCACACAGATCCACTATGACGCACACGCAAGCAACTCTTTCACTGTGGTTAAGCCGTCCTCCAAAAAAATACCTTGTCTCAGTAGTTATAATCTAGTAGTTCATTGAAGAAAGAGACTACATATTTTTGCCTGTTAATATGTATCTCTTCTGTAAATAACTTTACTTTTGTCTAAATGGAGAAAAAAGATATGTTTCTCAATTGCATTGTATTGTATTTTTATTACGAAGCTGCTAATGTGATACAACGCTAATACAACATATAAATTGACGATTTATCTTCGTGAAATTACAATAAATCCAGATCATTAGCTGCTTACAAGCGTTGATAAATATCAACGGGGACAGTTGAAAATGTTTGCCGCGATCGGGAATTGAACCCAGGATCTCTTGTTTACATGGCAGACGCTCTATCCGACCCCCCCCCCCCCCCCCCCCAGGGCAAGCGCTGTACCGACTTTTTTATGCCTTACCACATTTTTCTTTTTATTTTTTATTTTTTTATCATATGACCACTATTTTAATGTGCTAAACACTGTTTTTTGTAAAAAAAAATGGAGAGGTTTTGTTTTCTAATGGCAAAAATAATTACTGCATTTCTTCTACCTCTACGGGACAGCATATTAGAAACAAATGGATCGCCTGGGAATCGAACCAGGGCTGCCTACCGAGTTTTTCTCGTTCGATTTGCACTGTCAGTGGCAGGCTGGAGGAGGAAAGGCGGGCTGGGTCGAATTCCGAGGCCTGACCACGATGCTTACCCCTCCAACATCACATTTTTTCTGCTTCTTTTATATATCTATTGTTGATATAATAAGTAACAAAAACAAGGAAGCCATACACCAAAAACTATGACAATAATGTGAACTAAAAAGGGCCATCTTGCCCGCTGGTATCGCCTTATCGAAGCGGACGGCCAGTAAGAGGCGGTCGTCATTGCAATGGGCATCACCAGTCATCAACCGTCGAAATGTCCGAGGCCGCTGCACACAGTCAGAGACTGTTTTTGTTGCCGTATGGGATTCGTGGAAACATCACGTCTGCAAGACAACTTCTTCTCGCGCCTGGCACACCCCAGTTGGGCGGTGGGTCCATGAATGACGACCTCAAATAGTTAGCAAAAAGATTCCGGTATTGCGTTTTGTTTGGTAAGACCAGGAACTCATAGATCACGTATTGCCACAAATCAAGGAATTCCTTTTCGCTGTCGCGATTCATGTAGTGAATCGCTATTCCTTGTACCCAGTTGATTGAATTCATCCAGGTCATTGGGAAATAGACTGTGTCGGGATGAAAGAGGTCCAGGGGCACAATCAAAACGTAGCGATGGAGTAGGAGGAAAGCCAGTATCTGGCAGATCAGTTTCCAGTACTCGCGTGCGGGGTCACTTCACAGTTCGTGTTCGTCCGTATCTACCGTCGCGCACTGGGGACACGTGGGGTCGCCAGTTAGCTGAATGGCATGTAGCCTTCCTCGGCTCGGAAATTTCTTGTTAGTGACCACATACCACGTCAACCGCACTAAGGTGGACAGGAATGGCGCGTGGATGGCTCGCCAAACTCGCATCCAGTCGTCCGTGGGGTGGCGTCGTCCAGCGTTGAAGAACAACGTAATAAATCTTTGCTGTCGTATTCCGCGTCTCCGATATAACTCCCAAGATATAGCTGTGTTCCACGAAAAATGTCCTGATATGTGATAACAAGGGCGATAAATGTCCAGCAGATACCGGTGGGCACAGCGTGTGTTGGGCCATCTCTGCTATCAGGATGCCAAGTAAACTGTCTATTGATGAAAGCCAGAGTCGCCGCATTGAGAGAAGGTACAGCATCTCGACGTGAGTGAGCCCATCATCTCGTTTGTGGAAGGATAAAGCAAGAGTAACAAAACGGATCTTAAAAACTGCACCAGCGTTCACCACGTGTCCAAACACTGCCTGTATCCTAGAAGCCATCGTGTCTGTCATCGGTAGTACATGGGCGTAATAGTTGAGAATCCATGTATACATTGACGTACTGAGTGCGTTGTAAAATGTTTAAAGATCTAAATTTGTTGAAGCGAGCCTCTGTGCAGAGTCATCGTAAGACCTTACGATACGTAAAGACTACCTTACATTGTATTTAGTGATGGAGCGATATCTCTAAACATTTGAGCATCGGGACTTTTGTCAGGGGTACATACAGTTCTGCAGGCATGCCTCGTCCCACCTCCACGTAGCGGGATTTCCGGAGGTTGATAACACTGCCTGCCACAGCCCTATACTCTTGGAGCCTGGAAAGCGCCAGATCGAAAAGTCACGGAGCAGAGGCTAAGACCTTCCAAGTGTCTCCGCAGTCCGTGAAGAACTGGTTCGAGGGCAATGGCGAGTAACATTGCAGAAAGAGGACAACCCCATCTCACGGACCGGTTGACACGGACGGGATGGCCGCTTGCCATAATTCTCGTGACCGCCCCATGAATCAAACGAAGCACATCAGATGTCGTCATGCGCGGGTTACCGATTTGTTCCATAACTGCACGCCGGAAATCATGTTTGACACCATCGAAAGCATAGTCATAATCCAGCACAACAAGAGCGCCGTGGAGATGGCATGTTTGCATCAGCGCCTCCATGTCTCCATGGGTGCTCATAGTCGTAAACACGTTAGTGTTGCCTCCAAGGCAGGTCTGATCAGTGCGAATGGCCGCCAGTACCGTAGATCTGAGCCTCTCACGGAGGATGCGTGCAACAGTTTGTAGTCGGTGTTTGGCGTTGTCAGTGGTCGAACATCAAGTGGGCGATGGCCTCCTCCGGGTTTGGGCACCGGAATCAAGAGGCCCTCGATGAAATCCGATGTTACTCGAAAACCGGGGTTCAGGAGTTCTCTGTACTTCCTGACCCACATTGGACCCATAAGATCAAAACACCTTTTGTAAAATTCTAGAGTCAGGGCCTGGCGTTTTGTTGGGAGCACCGCGCAACATAGCCCCTCGTAGTTATTCCAAAGTCACCTCTGACAATAACGTAGCATCATCTTTTGGGTTCCTAGAAACAGATAGGTCGGATAAGACTTCCCTGACTCCTACAGCTATGTTGGACTCTCACTCGTAGAGAAGTGTATATGACTGTGTGAACGCTTGGACAATGTCCAATTGCGTTTCAGCTCCGTCTCGACCGCCGTAATGAGCTGCCTCTTGCGTCTCCTCCTATCTTGTCCTCGCCCGCACCAGTAAACCCGCCCGACTTACGACGGAGATACGTAGCAATTGTGCCTTGACGCGGTGTTCTGCCGATTGCCGTTCAGGCGAAGGCGGTTGCACATCCAATTCGCGGAGAGCAGTGTAGTAGAAACCAGTGGTCGCGATATACCATCGCTCTCTATCTCGTCCGTAGCTGTCTAATGTTCAGCACAAAGTGGGTTTGACGTACCGTAACCATCACTGAACCGTAGGCGGATAATCGCCGGTAGCACCTGCTCCATGTGGACACAACTTCGCGTCTGCAATTTACCTCATCAAGAAGGGCGCCACGGACCTCTACTTCGTCGGACTCGTTGGCAGGGGAGGGTGAGAGTACACACATACGCTAGGTGGTCCGTGATCGCTGCCGGCCACATCTCAATGTCGACAACTGCCGATCGCAGGCCGCTTGTGGCGTAAACTCAATCCAAACGGCTCGCGGAATGACTAACAAAGTAGATGTATGCCTTCCGGTCGCCGTGTTGTAAGACCCATGTGTCCAACAAAGCCAAGTCATTTACAAGCGCCTGAAGTGCTGGGCAGGAGGTATAGTGTGGCATCTGGTCGGATGGTCTGAGCACACAATTGAAATCTCCACCTATTACCAAGTGGTCGGCATTGCCATGGAGGAGCAGTGCTATGTCTTTGGCAAGGTGCGACGTTCTCTCCTTCTGTCCGTGCCGGAAGGAGCGTACAGGTTTACCAGATGAACTGTACCAACCGTGAGTGCGACCCCCGGACCGACGGTAAATAGGATACATTAGTTGCATAATCCCTTCCTTCAACAGAACAGCCGTACCTCCTTCACCAACATCTGAAGGCATAGGGTAGGCAGCATGTCCGAAAGACCACTGGTGTTTTCAATCCCAAAGTTTAGTTTCCTACTAGGTTATTTTTACTGCTACTGCACATGCAAATTGTGTTTGTCTATTGTACTTTCGTTTATTGTTAACTATACTGGCTTCTGCGACTCCTATTGGTCCAACATCTTATCCCTTTGACGTGAAGGATATAAATAAAGGTATAGGAGTTCAGTTTGTATAGTGCATCCGTGGACACACTATTATGGCTGTAGAGATACCAAGTGACCAAAAAATATTAGGACTATTGTATTTTGGTCGTCAAGAGTAATAATAAAAATTATTATATAACATTATGATCGAGTCTTCCAATCCCTGATTAAGACTGTGAAGCTTTAGAAAAATCCGCTCATTGCAGGTGTTCACCTGATGTACAGTTTATTATCATTCCTTGACCAGAAAAACGTTTGTTTTTTATCACTCAATAGCACCGTAAGGGCCAAACTAATAAATGAAATCCCTGGCAGCTAGCGTGGTGACACTTATGAGGTAAAGGTGATTTAGGGTTATGACGAAACCACAGACATTCTACTGATTTTAGCTGTCTTCATTACAATTCAACACTTTACTCAGCAGTGGTGTTTGATATAGATGCCGCCCAAATCTCATACTGATGTGAAGTATGGTTGCTAGCAGCTAAACAATTGATGGACGAGAGACCATGGCAGACTTGCATAGTTTAAAATTAGGAACTAGAGGAAACCAGCGTAATTTGTGAAGAATAACAAATAAATTCTTCACTAACAAAAAGATAAATTGTTCGGTAACAAACCTCTCTAAATTTCAATCTTAAGCAGTTGGACTCTTCATTTACATTATGTAGAAACTGAAAATTAATATTAAAACAGCAGATAGTAATTTTACATCAGTTATTAAAAAAAGCATTGATTAGGCACCCATCACATGATCAGAATAACTAAAATCATTGTCAGAACATATCAAAGAAAGTAACAAGTATTCCTTTCAGCCTTAAAGTATTACAAATATCTACTATATCTTAATAAAATTTTGATTATTAATAATAACAATCATCATCACAATCAAGTTTGGAACAATCCCGTTGGTAAATTTGTGACTTTTAACAGTGACAGTCAAATTTTTGAGCAGCTTAATCCTATTAGTTATTCATCTTCATTAAAAACAAAATAAATTTTCAAACTCAAATCTAAAATAACATATCACACTTTCCCTTTCCTAAAATTTTTTTTAGGGGTTAGTAAGATCACTTATGGAGAAGATTTCAATTGAAATATCTATTCAAGAAATAAATTATCATCAAAATTTTTGTACCATTACCTTCAAAAATACATCCTATACTGAACAAATAATCCCAGTCCACTTCCAGGAAAAACCCAGATACAAAATATCATGATATTAGTATCAGTCCCTGATCTGTCCACCGGCTGTAATATGAGTAAATATAAATTCAGTTTAGCAATATAAATTAATAGAGTATTTTGTACTATTTATAATACCTGAGGTACAAATCAGTTAAACAGAAAACTCTGAAATACAAGTATTTTGAGAAACAATGTTTTCAGATAAGTACAAGCAGGCCCTAGTGAAATTGTTCTTGTGATCCCTTACATCATGTAATATGATTATGAGTGAAAAGTCGAAATATAAAAATAAATAGGACATCTGACATCTGTTTATTGTCATAGCAGCATATTTCCAAAATATTGATTATTATACTGATCAGACAAAAAAACAAAAAGGACACATATAGATTCTTATGAATGTCCAAAGAGGAAAAACTGAGAGAAACGATTTAGGAAGACAAACAATAATATACATAATGTATAAATAAAGTTCCATTACACAAGCTATCAAGACCTATTTGAATCTGCTAACTTCAGACTTAATAGATTTTAAAACTTTATCGGTTAACCAAATGATATTTGATCAGCTTCAATTGTCAGTTGATTAATGGGTCAAATTTTGAAGACATTAGATTTATTTATTTAATCTGTAAAGCCAGAATAAAGAAGAGCATGTGGTAATGAATAAATGAGTCTTTTATGTAAAATGTAACAAAGCTGGAATATAAGATATTCATAAGATTGATGAAACATCTCTTATTTGTGCTACATCAAAATATATAAAGAGACAGGAGAACAGTTCGATTGATAGAGAAATAAGAAAAAGTTACTTCACAGTGGTAAGCTAATAATAGTAAATCATAGACGTTACTTGTTTTAATTTGTCTATGTAACGAAGTACTTCAAGCAATGAATATAAAAAGAAATATTTAAGAATAGGAGAAATGTGTCTCATAGAGAACATAATAGGTGACACCTGTATACAAGAAGGGTATAAGGACGGATCCTCAAAATTACAGACCAATATCCTTAACATAGGTTTGGTGCAGGATTCTCGAACATATTCTCAGTTCGAATATAATGAATTTCCTTGAGGCAGAGAAGTTGCTGTCCATGCATCAGCACGGCTTTAGAAAGCATCGCTCCTGCGAAACGCAACTCGCCGTTTTTCACATGATATCTTGCAAACCATGGATGAAGGGTATCAGATGGATGCCATATTCCTGGACTTCCGGAAAGCGTTTGACTCGGTGCCCCACTGCAGACGCCTAACTAAGGTACGAGCATATGGGATTGGTTCCCAAATATGTGACTGGCTCGAAGACTTCTTAAGTAATAGAACCCAGTACGTTGTCCTCGATGGTGAGCGTTAATTGGAGGTGAGAGTATCATCTGGAGTGCCCCAGGGAAGTGTGGTAGGTCCGCTGTTGTTTTCTATCTACATAAATGATCTTTTGGATAGGGTGGATAGCAATGTGAGGTTGTTTGCTGATGATGCTGTGGTGTACGGGGAGGTGTCGTCGTTGAGTGACTGTAAGAGGATACAAGATGACTTGGACAGGATTTGTGATTGGTGTAAGGAATGGCAGCTAACTCTAAATATAGATAAATGTAAATTAATGCAGATGACTAGGAAAAAGAGTCACATAATGTTTGAATACTCCATTAGTAGTGTAGCGCTTGACACAGTCATGTCGATTAAATATTTGGGGGTAACATTGCAGACCGATATGAAGTGGGACAAGCATGTAATGGCAGTTGTGGGGAAGGCAGACAGTCGTCTTCGGTTCATTGGTAGAGTTTTGGGAAGATGTGGTTCATCTGCAAAGGAGACCGCTTATAAAACACTAATAAGACCTATTCTTGAGTACTGCTCGAGCGTTTGGGATCCCTATCAGGTCGGATTGAGCACTGCTAGATTTGTTACTAGTAGGTTTGATCATCACGCGAATGTTACGGAAATGCTTCAAGAACTCGGGTGGGAGTCTCTAGAGAAAAGGAGGCGTTCTATTCGTGAATCGCTACTGAAGAAATTTAGAGAACCGGCATTTGAGGCTGACTGCAGTACAATTTTACTGCCGCCAACTTATATTTCGCGGGAATACCACAAAGACAAGATAAGAGAGATTAGGGCTCGTACAGAGGCATATAGGTAGTCATTTTTCCCTCGTTATGTTTGGAAGTGGAACAGGGAGAGAAGATGCTCGTTGTGGTACGAGGTACCCTCCGCCACGCACCGTATGGTAGATTGCGGAGTATGTATGTAGATGTAGTTTTTGTAAATGCTTATATTCAGAAATTTTTACCTCACTCCTTATTACTATTAGTTACCCATTCATTGCCTAAAATGTAAGTTCACTTTCTAAATGCTCTAATGACGACAGCAATGAGAGAAAGCCAAAAGAGGCATACCATAATGAAAGTATAACACATATTCTATGAAGTGGAAGGAAAGGAACAGGCAAAATTAAGTGTAAATACATGATAAATGAATTTATATTCCTTTGCACGTCTTTGTACCATATCAGTTCTTTTAGTAAAATGTTGTAAATAAAAAGAAACATGTAATGAGAGATATTTGAGAATTTTATAAGCAATCACATAATACTTTAAGGACTCTGTGAAATTTATTAATATAATATTATTACTACATGTGCCAATACGACCATTATTACCATGATAATCACGTATGAAATCAATACACATCATTTTTCATCTCATTGACCACAGTTAATACAGTGATTGCATTAATTCCTTTAACACTTAACGAGGTATTCAAGAAAGGACATAATGTACTTTTCGACACAAAGCAATCATTTTCAACCGAAACTAAAACTTCGACATTATAATTCTTGTGTTAACTATGATAAGCCAAGTAGTGATATCTTTATTTTGCCACTGTGGACTACGTTTGTTTTGAAATCCTTTTCATACAAAGATTTCAGCATTAATTTAGCAAGTATGAACCGTTTATTCGTTCACTTATACAATAATTTATTATTGCCAAGTCGGCCGACGTGGCCGAGCGGTTCTAGGCGCTTCAGTCTGGAACCGCGCGACCTCTACGGTTTCAGGTCATCAGGCATGGATGTGTGTGATGTCCTTAGGTTAGTTAGGTTTAAGTAGTTCTAAGTTCTAGGAGACTGATGACCTTAGATGTTAAGCCCCATAGTGCTCAGAGCCATTTGAACCATTTTTTGTTACTGCGAATCTATATGAAATACTAGAGTAGCGCTCTGTAACTATGAACTGTAGTTTATTCGAAAATATAAAATATACCAAACCACTCTTTGCTCATCTCCAATAACATACTCGAGAAATGGCCACATTTTTCTCAAAACAGCATGATTTAAAATCACTCGAGTTTCAAGAATCATTGTGTGAAAGGTTCGCCAATGAGCCCTCATCCACTACTTTTGTCACTTAGATATGTTTGTGCAAGGTGTTGCGTGGACTAAATCTCCATATATTCAGTTGCCTCTGAAAACAAAAACAAGAAACTAATCATGTAGGGGTCAAATTCTGTAGTCGTTTGGATACAGTATTTTGTTGATTACGTATTTCCCTACTTTCATCTTTTTACTGATATAGTCTGCATCACATGAATTATTTGTAATGATGACCTTCCAGTCCAACTTTGTGTGGTTAGTTCATGTAAACTGTTTTATCAATTCTGAAATAGTACTTTTAAAAACAGGATTTGCAATTGATAGCAACTGAATCATAAGTATGAGAGATGCATACAGTGAATGTAGTACATTACAATTGTTTTATTTCCACAAAATATATCCGTTGGGACCACAACTACATCTACTGCAGTTACCTTTTATAAAACGTTTTCTGCTGCAACGTCTGACAATACACTAAAAATAAAAATTAAAAAAATAAATTACCTATTGAGTTATTATACATCTTAACTTGCACGATATCGTCAGGTGAACTTTTAATTGATTCAATAGTGGATAGCTTTACAAGGTAGTATTTGGATAACATTATGACAGTTGACTGATTATACTTGGGAGTTGGCAGGCAACACGTCCGGCATTGGGCGTGAAAGTAGCTGTTGGTGCACGTCTTGCAACTGCAGCCAGAACTGGATCCAGGCTCGTATCTACTGGCCATAGCTTAAATTGACAGCAACAGTGTTCCAGAGTTTCGTCTTTCGCGGCCTCTAAACACCTCTGGGGGGAGGACCACATCAATTGAAGGAGCCAAATCTTGCTTAGGATACGGATATGTTTCTCAGCTAGCTGGGAGTGTACACATACTTCAGACTCGGCAAATTGGGTTCTTTGTCTCGCCAAGAATGTTCCGCCTTAAAAACAGTCGTGCTAAATCTTGTGTAATATTTAGCTGAACGACAGCTAGAAAGCTCGCGTTCTGGTCATGCGTCAGTTTTGTACAAATGTCTCCATCCCATAGGCGAAAAACAAGTGTTGGTTTCTCACTCGATCTTTCTGGCCACAACGATTGCGCTTGGGGGCCTTCTGTGATGACTTCCTCCGTCTTCAATTTGTGAGTCCAGTCAGCCGGGATCCGTTCTGGTAGAAACTTTACAAGCTAAATCAATACAAGGAATAAGAGCGTCCCGGATAACAACAATCTTCATACAATTTAACTTATGTTTTTGCTTCAACAGCTCAGATAAAGTTATTACTCATCGTACACTCTATCTCATCAAACGTATCCGGAATCTATTAGTGGGCATGAATATGGCGTGCATCCGCAGTTCTGAGTGAACTTTCAACGAGGTGTCTGAACGTCTGAGGAGAAGTAGCAGCCCGTTCTTCTCCAACAGCCGAAACCAGAGAAGACAGTGATGGGGGGTGCGAGGGTCTGGAGCGAAGTAGACGTTCTAATTCATCCCAGAGATGTGCCACTGGGTTTAGGTCGGGACTCTGCGCAGACTACTTAATTTCAGTAATGTTATTGTCCACAAACTATTGCCTCAAAGATGCTGCTTTATAACAGGATGAACTCCTATGCTGATAAAAATAGTCATCGTCTGTCGAACTATTCTTCTACTGTGTGCAGTACAAAATGCTGTAAAATGAGTTCATATCCTTCCGCAGTCAGCTTTTCCTTAAGCACAATATGGGGACCACATACCAACCGTGGAAAACACAGCTAAATTGTAGCACCATCTCCTCTGTACTTGACCAATGTCACTACACATGACGGCAGGAACATCCTCTACGCATGTTACAGGGCATAGCATGATTCGTAGTTCCAAATCACTCGTTTCCTGTCATCCACTATCCAGGTGTGTCGCTCTTTACACCCTCCCCAGTGACGCTTAGCTCTAATTACAGAAACGTGTGGCTATGAGTAGCTGCTCGACCATTGTACCCAATCTTTTTAACTTTCAATGCATAGTCATTGTTCTAGGTGACTCACTGGCAGCACTTTGGAACTCCCGAGTGATTGCTTTCAGTGAATTCATGTGACTTTTTCCGCCCACCATCAGCAATACTCGATGGTCCCTTTCCATCAGTACATCTGTTCTGCCTGATCTCGGTTTAAGTGTGGTTGTTCTTCCGCTGCTCCACTACATAACTATGTCACCAAAAGTCGACCGGGGCAGCTTTGGAAGCGTTAAAATGTTCCTGCTGGATTTGTTGCTTGGACGACATCCAACGACTAGTGCTGATTCGAAGTCAGTTGAGCTCTTCTGACTGACACATTCTGCTGCTCCTGCTTCTCTACTGACAACACAATACTACACACCTCCTTTTATACTGATGGGTCCACCTCTCGTGACATCTAGTGGTAAATTCCGCATTACATTGTTGTCTGCACACTTTTCATCGTATGATGTACAGCAGCCCAGTACACATTGTCGAGCCACACTGATGTGACCACCTGTCAAAAGCCTGAATAACCAACTTTTCTAGCTTGGACTGCTGCGAGACGTGCAGGTAGAGAGTCGATGAGCTTCTGGAAGCTACCGACAAGGATATGGAACCACGCTGGCTCGCCGCCCGGAGAAGCCGTGCGGTTCTAGGCGCTACAGTCTGGAACCGCGAGACCGCTACGGTCGCAGGTTCGAATCCTGCCTCGAGCATGGATGTGTGTGATGTCCTTAGATTAGTTAGGTTTAAGTAGTTCTAAGTTCTAGGCGACTGATGACCTCAGAAGTTTAGTCCCATAGTGCTCAGAGCCACTTGAACCATTTTGAACCATGCTGGCCCCAGTGCCTTGGACGGCTACGCTAGGTTTCTCGGTTGAGGATCCATGGCCTGAAGAGCCCGGTCGAGGTGGTTCCAAAGATTATCGATTGCTTTTAAATCCGGCGAGTTTCGTGGCCAGGGGAATACGGTGAACTCATAATGGAGCTCTTCAGAACAACATACGTACACTGCGAGCTGTGTGGCACTCTATATTGTCCTGCTGGTAAATGCCATCGTGCGACCAAAAAAAAAAAAAAAAAACCAACACGAAGGGGTTGACATGGCCCCCAAGGATAGATGTATCCATTGTGCCTTCCAGAATAACGAGATAAACCAGGGTTGTTCGGTTGTTTTGGGGAAGAGGACATCGGTCTCATCGGATGAGGGAAGGATGGGAAAGGAAGTCGGCCGTGCCCTTTCAAAGGAACCATCTCGGCATTTACCTGGAGCGATTTAAGGAAATCACGGAAAACCTAAATCAGGATGACCGGACGCGGGATAAAAAGGGAAATGTCGTGTGACTAGGGCCTCCCGTCGGGTAGACCGTTCGCCTGGTGCAGGTCTTTCGATTTGACGCCACTTCGGCGACCTGCGCGTCGATGGGGATGAAATGATGATGATTAGGACAACACAACACCCAGTCCCTGAGCGGAGAAAATCTCCGACCCAACCGGGAATCGAACCCGGGCCCTTAGGATTGACAGTCTGTCACGCTGACCACTCAGCTACCAGGGCGGACGTAGGACGCGGGATTGAACCGTCGTCCTCCGGAATGCGAGTCCAGTGTCTAACCACTGCGCCACCTCGCTCGGTGATAAACCAGGGAATACATTCCCTGGACCATAACACTTCCTACTTCAGCCTGGACTTCCGAACGAGCCAAAGGTCATCTGTCAAATGGAACATGAAACGTGATTCATCTGAAAAGGCCACCTATCGGTACACAGTAGACGTCAAGATGCGGTACTAGCGTGAAAATTCCAGCATTCGTCGCCGATTAACGGCATACAGAATGGGTGCATGAATGAGGCAACTGCTATGGAGGCCCATGAGCAGCAACATTCGCTGATTGGTCTTTGAGGAGACACTCCTAGTAGCGTTCGTTCACCTGGGCGGTCAGTTGCTTTGCAATTGCATACCTATTCACCTACACACATCTCCACCGCCGTCGTTGACTCCTGTCGCCTATGGCCCATGGTGGAACACACTAGTTTCGATACCGGTTTTGGATAGCGCCATTTTGCCATGCTCGGCATACTTCAATCATGGTGGCTCGCGAACAGCTTACAGACTTGGCCATCTCAGATACGCTTCCACCTTTGGCTCATAAGTAATGAACATGCCCGTTTGGCTGTCAGATAAATTGCTCCATTTCCGCATTACGACTATGACTTTACTGTATTCCACGTCCCTCCGACACGCTTTATATGCCCTCCACTGCTAGTGCTGCCACCTGCCGTTTGTGAGTAACTACTGCATCTTGACGTCTTACATAGACTGGACCGTGTATTTCCCGTTGTAGCTGGACAGGTCAGTATCTTGATGTCATTCAGTTCATGAGTCCTCTCACTATGCCGAATATATGAAGAAGGCATGGACAAATGCTCACACGTTTACTTAAGACGCGCGAGAACGCCACTCAGATGCTTAAAATCCTGAATTGCTAGTCACTCGAAGATAGCCGTCAAATACATCACGAAAGTTCGCTTAAAAAGTTTCAAGAACCACTGTAAAGTGAGGAGTCTAGGAATATACTACAATCGCCTAAGGATTGTTCCCAAAGACGATATTGCACTAAGTACGTGCACACAAGGCTATTTAAGCAGTGTTTCTTCCCAAGTTCTCTAAACGAAAAGGTAAAGGTGATGCAAGCAAGCCCATTCGTTGCGGCACTAGGAGGGTGCAGGTTGCAAGCCCTGCGCCCCAGCCGTCTTTTATCTCCGGTACTCAGTTTCATAGCAGGCTGAGTGAATGTGCGGCCGTTCTGGAGGGACAGCAGAGAGGAAAAATCCACACGCATAGCCGGTTTGAACCCAGGACCCATAAACACGACGGCCACCTCTGCCTCGAGTCACAGTTCCGGTCCGCGCAGTGCTGTGAATGCTTGTTTTGTTTTCCTGTAGTTCTCTGCGTGTCTGTGAGTGGACCACATCGTCGTTCGTCTAGCACCGTTTGTTGTTAGTCCATCTCTTCTGGTCGCGGCGTTAGCCAGCACCATAATATCTACCACGTTTTCCAAGAATATTCCGTGTAAAGTTACTCCAAGTTTCAGTTTAGACAAGCCCATGCGTCATATTCAGCCAATTTTCCGGTGTTTATGTACTTTTTTTTATCAAGTTTCTGGGTGTACTTCAAGCAGAGAGGTTACGACCTCGACATGGTTACCAAGTTTCCTTCATCCATTGGAATAGAAGTACCAGTACGGTGCTTCTCGCTAACGCGAAAATCGAACATAGAAAAGTCAGGATTTTTAATCTTACGACTGAAGTTGATGACTGTTTCCCATATGGGATAATACCGAGTATACAACGAGGACGCTGTTCTCCCTACCATTGATTTCAGCGCCATAACGGCAATCGTTCGGTGTGTAGGTATCGTGTTCATATTGCTTATACAGAGAAGCAGGGACCTGCTTTCTTTGCAATGAAAGTGGCCATGTCCGATCACACTGCCCGAGTGACGTGGTTGTCTTAAAATCAACTTAGGAGCATCTTCGTAAACTGACATTAGGGCCATTGTTCCAGAACAGACGGAAGCTATGTCTTCTCCTCAAGTTACTGAGGAGCAAAGGGAGCCGCTTACTGCCAAGTCTAGAGATCTTCCAACATTATATTCGTGTCGTGACGTTGCAATTGCTGTCGCCACACTGCCGGCACTTGTAACAGGACACAAATGTCGACGGACTCAGGGCCGGCCGTTGTGACCGTGCGGTTCTAGGCGCTTCAGTCCGGAACCGCGATGCTGCTATGGTCGCAGCTTCGGATCCTGCCTAGGGCATGGTTGTGTGTGATGTCCTTAGGTTAGTTAGGTTTAAGTAGTTCTAGGGGACTGATGACCTCAGATGTTAAGTCCCATAGTGCTTAGAGCCATTTGAACCATTTGAACGGACTCAGGACGGTAACGATTCCGATGAATCCTGCCCTCTTCCGTCCCCCCTCCCGCCCCCATGGAACGATTCAGTCGGCGGCTGCTTCTCCCTGCACCGAGTCTCGGTCTTCTGATACAACTGCAGATGCTATACAGTGATTCCACTGGAATCGAGAACGTAGCTTCGAGACCGTCTGAGGTTGGGAATGTTGTAGGGCCCCACAGTGACTCGACGGACTCGTTAATCATACCTGAGATCACACATGCTTTACTGCTTCGTCCGACTCCCCCTCCCCCCCCCCCCCTCTTTTCTTGAGGAAACTTGGCAATAGGAGCCTAATGTACCTTGCAATACTGAAGACAAGAAAATAATGGCTGATTGATAACTTGTTCTACGGTCTGCTTCCTCTTTAGTCAGTCAACTGGGTTCAAAATGCCCGCATACAGTCCTGTGCGACACGGCGACTCCTTACTCCTTGCCCGACGTGTATGTTACGCATCATACCCCCACGTTACGGCACGCAGAAGTATTTTGCCGCGAAGCCGCAGTATACGACGTTTTCATCCGGAGCGTATGGTGACACGCCAAAACAAGAATCATAAAGAATCTGGAGAAATTGGGGGTGGGAGCACAAGCCCCTTACTCTCTGATTCCCCCACGGACTTCGCCATAGGTTCCACTGCGCCACTCTGACGTCTCCTTTTGTTCGTGACTTTTAATTACTTCCTGTAGATATACCATTCTTATTCTGTATGTAAACAGAATCAGTTCTGAGCTCCGTTTCGCGGCACTGCGCCGGTTTATACGTGATTCTAGTGCCAATGTCGTGTTTTTGCAAGAAGTGTTCTTTGATCACTTTTCTCCTCCTGGGTTTTCTAAGTTGTTTTTTTTTAATGTGGCATCTGAAATTTCTGAAGGAACTGCGTTGTTTTATAGGGAGGGTTTACCGATAACTGATATCGGGATACTTGAAAACAGTCGTGGCATAGCCTGTACGTTTTACGACCATTCTTTAATTCTTCTTTATATCCCGTCCGTTTCCGACCATTCCTTGTATAGTTCACGTTTTTACAACGAATGAAATGTATATTAATTCGTAAAAACACGCAGAGGGTCATATTGACGGTGATTTTAGCTGCGGCCTGTGGATCAGACCCCCAGTTTGAATTTCAGCCTGGAACTTAATGATTTATAGAGCTCATTATGATAACGCGATGCATGGATCTGCAAATCTCTTACCCTTGTCAGGTATGTATAGTTTACAGCTATCTCCAGCAGCACACTTGACCATTTTTATCTTTCTGATTCATTATATGGGCAACTATTGGCGACAGATGTTGCACCAGCAAGCTGCATTGATCATAGTAACGTAGCTGTGACTCAATCACGTGCGACTACCAGTGCATATCTGTCATTCCTCTTGGATGCTAAATATAACACATTTGGAGGCTTCTCTCGCTGATGTTATTAGCGACGAATGTGATCGCATCATTTGTTAGAGGAACAATACCCCAAACTTAACGGTAAGGTGGATAGGGAATGAAAAACCGTGGCTCCGGACGGCGTTACAGCGATTCGTCGCTGAAAGTGCGAGGGACATCCGGAAGACCCACGAATTTTACTATGCCGTATTATGCAATCCTTACAGCAGCGCCTGGCAAGGTCTCCTGAATATTACCTACGTCTGGCGGTTGAAAATGAAACTGCTTCAGCTTAAACGGCAGCAGATGGAACGGTTTATGGTGAGGTCAAAACTACGCTCCTTGGTTCAAGATGACTTAACCTCCTTATGCCGCCTTATTCGGTTACGAGCGAGCTTTAAATGCGTGTGCATTACGACTCTTACAAAGATCAGACGTGATGACGTTGCAACAAGACATACCGCGTACGGTACACCAATACTTTCCTGACCTTTACACAGTGCCTGCTTCTGATACTGTGTTGCCTGATAATTTTATCTCTTCTCTGGATTGCGTAAAATGCTGAATTTTTAGTTGGCTTTCACGGAGATGACATCTATGATTTTATTTTTCATTCATCCTCCCGTAAATCACCTGGATTAGATGGCGTCCCTGAAGAATTTTGTGTGTACTTTTGTCACAATAGCGTGGCTGGTAAGTGGTGTTTTCGGGGGTTCTATTCTCGTCCATTTCAGTGTGGCAAGATCTTCTTAATCCCGAAAACATCTGGACTTTCAGACTTTGACAAATTCCGTGCGAAAACACTTCTTAATTCTGATTACAAAATTATTGCGAGGACAATCAATAGCTACCTGTCGGTCTTGGTTGCGAAAATCCTTGCAAGTCATCAAAGTTGTGTTTCTGGTAGCACGATCATGAACTCTGGCACAGAATGCCGAGACATAGAGTCGGCTTCCACAACTTCTGTTCCTGGAACCTTCTTTTTTATTGATTTTAATAAGACGTTTGATAGTTTCTTGTTGCGCGTATTGGAAGCTGCTGGGTTTCATCATGAAGCATGTCGAATATTACACAGTCTTTTTACTGGCATCCAAGAGTGTGAGGCCGTGAATGGCCAACTCAGCCAAATTAAAATCTGTTGGGAAGTCCTACAAGGAGGCCATATTCCATGTCACTGTTTGTATCATTTCTAGAGCTCATATTTCACCGTATCGCGGTTCGCCTTCGTGACTTGACAACATCTGGAAAGCAGGTTTCGGTGCGGGCAGACACGGATGGTGTCTTGGTCTTTATTCTTAATTCAGGTGAAATTCCCTTGCGTTTTGCCGATGCTGCGATCCAATGAACCATGTTGGTTGATCGCCGTAAATTTAGGGGTCATCACTTTTCGCTGCCCGCTGAAAATGGTTGCACTTGATTAGAGATCGGTTACAGATCAAATAAGGGACGATTTCCGAACATATGCGCTGCTCCCTAACATTGTGCCAAAAAGTCCAGGTTTTAGATACTTATATTTTGTATGAAGCGTATAATGTCGCACTAATTTTCCTGCTTCCTGTGATGATGGC
Organism: Schistocerca serialis cubense; assembly: GCF_023864345.2. Classification (NCBI taxonomy): domain Eukaryota; kingdom Metazoa; phylum Arthropoda; class Insecta; order Orthoptera; family Acrididae; genus Schistocerca; species Schistocerca serialis. Next base: position 81,039,636 of record NC_064638.1, on the reverse strand, counting down.
TCGTCAACTTAAGTTATTATCTGGACATTTTCTATGGAATCATAACATTTTCCGCATATGATATGAAGAGGTGAACAGACCGCCTGCCCTTGGAAGGTTGGGGCTTCCAGATACACAAGTAAAGGCTTCGGTGTAACGTATCCGTCGCACTATATTACTATGTACCCAAATAGCTCATTCAGTCACACCTCGATTGTTTACCTGTCTCCGGCCTGTCGGTGTAATTACCCCTGTCGGTGTTGGCCGCATGAAGTCTAAATTGAAACGTATATGGGAATTTTATATTGCTGTAAGTTAGTTGCAGACTGACATCCGTGGCTGATGGTCTTGCGGTAGCGTTTTCGCTTCCACCGCGCAAGGTCCCGGGTTCGATTCCCGACGGCGGTGCGGGTCTCCCGCATCGTCCCCTACGCTCCTTGGAATATGGGATATCATCACCATCCTCTCAAAGGCACATTCGCTACCAGACTTTAGTCCGTCCCTGGGAGCTCCTGCTTGCCTTCCCCATGTTCAAAGTCCTTGGCCAACGACGTCTTGGAAGATGGTGTTGTTCCACATTAGCCTTCCAATTCTACTAATGGACGTCGCATCGTCGAGGTATAAGGTCGCTCACAATTTGGTACCGACCAATGAGTATATTTTTCATACTGGTTTGTTTGACTGACCAGTGCAGCAGCTGATGAATTAAGGCACAGGCTTGTCTCTTGCAGTCGAGAGCCCTGGAACTGGATTAGGCGGCGACTGGAATTTCTCGCTCAATCGACCAAATCTGCCTTTTCGGCTCACATCCTTCTACGTCCAGACTCTTCTCTTCTCCAATGGGGAAAACCAACAGAATTATATGGTTCTTAGGGCATTACGGTCACTATATAGTGGGAGGTGAGGATGATCCAAAGTCTCGTACCTTTCAGCAATGTATGGCTACCGCTCACTGGAAATAGCAGCGGATGCCGTGTTATCACACTCTATTTGCCAATATGCTGTTTCTTGTTTTTAACTATGAATTGGATTACTTAGACTTCTGGGAATGGAATCTTTCAGGAACCCTTCCCATCCTCCTGTGGATTCACGGTTGTGGATATTTTACTTTTATTTGTCTAGTATATATCATAATGGAAAAAAGTAATATAATCTCTAGCTACAAATCGTAAATTTGTAGGATCGAACCGTCTCTGGGTCTCTTTTTTTCACTATGCCTTTAAAAAAAAAGAAGAACAAGAAGAGTGGTTAGCGTCGGCGTCTCTAGCACATGGGGTCTTGGGTTCGATTCCCCGCTGTTTTTGTGTTGTCCTCATCATTTCATCTCAACTTCACTGCCGCACAAGTCGCCGAAGTGGCATCCAATTGAAAGACTTCCAGCAGGCAGCCGAACAACCCCAGGCGGGGTCTCCTGGGCAATAATACCATGCGATCATTTCCTTTTCTAGCAAACAGAATGATAAGTGCCGCGAACTTTATAGTGGTTTGTGGAGTATAGATGTAGATGGAGATGTAGGTAACGAAGGAATATGTAATGCAGCATGAAGGCATCTCGACTCTGGAGGTAGGAACAACCGAATGAAAACAATCGACTCATTCTGTTGTAGTTTTACGTATCGGTTGAATTATTCATTCTTTTGAGATAAATTGGGCTATAGGAACAACTGAATAAAACAACCTATATGGTCGGTTGTATTCTTAGATTTCAGTTGGATTATTATTCATTTCTTACGAGTGGAACCAGATATGGGAGCAACCAAATGAAAACAGTCGATCAGTCAGTTGAAGTTTTACATATTGACTGAACTATTTTTGTCTTTCTTTTCAAGTGAAACCAGTTTTTGCTTTTACTATCGGTTGAAATACGTAGCCTATTCGTTTTTTCAGCTGAAACCCTTCACTAGTATTCTAGTTGATTGAGCTACCGATTCAGTCCTCTTAGAGAAACTACTCAGTATTGCATTCGCTGGTTGAACTAAAGCAGTGGTACACAGCTGGGACAACAATACCCACAGAGGATACCTCTGCCTCCGGGTTGCGTGAAGGCGCCTCAGCGTGTACGTCAAAGTTAAAAATAAGCATTATATATGTTTATTTAATTATATTATATCTTTTTGCATCATTTACAGCTGATGAGCAGACTACTGTGGATTAAACTAATGTGTAGCTAATGAAGACGATATGTAAGTTCCCATGGGGATGCGTGAAGAAGAGAGAACCATAGCTACATTTATAGCGGCAGTTTGTATTCCGGCTTACTGAAAACATGTGATGATCTTCACAAATTAAAAATCATTTGAACCTAGCCCTTAAATACTTATTCAGCCAGTTTATTTGTGTGGAAGGTAAATATATTATGCACAAAATTACGTCACCCGATACGTACGTACAAATCACACCTACGCACGCAAATCTGCTTACATTTCATTAAAAAAAAATATGGGTCTGAGCACTATGGGAGTTAACTTCTGAGGTCATCAGTCCCTTAGAACTTAGAACTACTTAAACCTAACTAACCTAAGGACATCACACACACATCCATGCCCAAGGCAGGATTCGAACCAGCGACCGTAGCGGTCGCGCGGTCCCAGACTGTAGCGCCTAGAACCGCTCGGCCACTCCGGCCGGCTTACATTTCATAGCCTGTGAAAAGAGGTAGGTATAGTATTTCACGTTTATGAAGAACTACCGTTCACATTCGCTCATTCATACTTCACTATGACGGTTAAACTATTATCTAGCCCACGTTATGAACTGCATGTAACCGCTCTGAAACACTGAAAGCGACAAGTGGACTAGTCCGACACTGGCGCGTTCAATTCTGAGAGGAAACACCGCTCGCTTTGCTTCAGTTAAATCATCACTGTTGACTGCTCTCTGTTGTCACCTGTCATCGCTGTAATTGTCGTATCGATTTTTGCATTTCATTTAGTGCCTATCAGTAGTTTTTATTTCAGTTTTTCGTCCATGTTTATGAATAGTGCGTTTAGTTAACCAGAGCACTCTCAGTGGCGTGGTAATGGGAGAAATAAATAAAATGACTGAATAAAAAGTGATCCTCAAGATATATTCAGTGTGACGTACAGTACACAGCACAGTATTCATAAACTGTGATAATTAAAGAAGTTCTAAAAAATTAACGAATGATGACAAAGAATTTTTATGAAAGACAACTTCGGACATGTAGCAGTATATGTTTAAAAAGCAAGCCAAAAAAAAGTATTGTTCTCAGCTTTTCCCAGAAGATAATAACCACTCAAACCCGCAGACTGATTGAAAACAGTCTTATAACAGAGATGACGGTCACCGCCTTAGGTCTCTCAGTAGTCTCACATTGAGTGAAACAACTCACTTGTCATACAGGGAGAGTGAGTGAAAAACATCCATAGAGCGGACGTGGACACAGAGACAAGTGTCATTTGATTCTCTCATTCGAATGGAAAAGCCGACAAAGAAAGAACAAATGACTGACGAAACTGTTACAATAACTAGTCGGTTGTGCTATCGCTGCTCGACGACGTCAAGTTAGAACCTTAAGAAAGCTTCTAAACAGAGTCTGGGTAAATTAGAAAGTCTTTAACGGGCAATGTGGTCGCTTCAAGATTTTTTCCCGCAAATGTGTGTGGAAACTCCAGTGCATATTGTAACGTTCTTTAAACGAATTTTTTGTAGTATGTGTCTGTTTGCAGGGAATATACAATGCGTAATGTTTGTATTATGCAAATTTACTGTGTGATGTGTTGTTGAGCAAATGACTTAATCTGCAAAACCAATACACCGTTTTCATAATCAAATCAATCCGTTTGATAATAACCCGATCTCGTAAGCACCGAGTTCTATGGCCCTGTGTAATAAAATGATAAAATTCCCTATGAAAAGAAACAATAAAATAAATTTTCCTTAGCTCTAGAGTCGCAACGTATGTAATCTTGGTATTCCCTTCTCTCCACAGCAGGCATAGAAAATATTCAATCTTGGCACAGTGAAGTGCAATGCCGGCCGTAAAGTAGCTTCTACAAATAGTGTCGGTAGATTGTTGATAAATGAATAGCCTTGCAAATGTTCAGTGAAAATACTGGATATTGGCTCAGAGTTGTGCAATGCTCCCGTGTTGAAGCTGTTACATACATTAACACTTTTCTTAATCCAGAACATTTTTCTGACTCTGACTGAAGAATTGTTTCTTTAAAAAATGTTCATTGGGTTCAAATAAACACGACATGGAAGAGGATAAGTTACTGATAAGGAGATATCCTGCGACTAAATGCTTCAGTTTGAAAACTGTATTCAAAATAAAGTTTCTCCTTAACAAAATCTGATATGAAACATTTTACATTAACTTCAAAATCAGTGAATTTCTCAACTGTTCTACAATTCTCACTTACCGCCATAATTAAAAACACATGGATTGTTACATGACCAAAAGTCTGGCATAGTTTGATAAAATAGATTCCAAAATTTAACTTCTCAGTGTCAGGATTACAAAACATACAAAATATTACAAATCGGGTACCCTATTCAACCAGTACATTAAATCTTATGAACAATGCTTGGTTCCTGCATTCAACGCTCAGCACTGTAAAAATTAGCGAAATCCACATTGCATTGGTGCATACTTAAAACTAAACATACAAAATTTCATTACCTTACATATTTGTTCCAGTTGCTTTACCTTTGAGTTACAGTATCATTCATCACTTCATTTTATATAAACTGTATTATGCTGCGTCCATAGACCGACAACTAAATTCTCTCACCTAGCCACTAGCTTTAAGTCTTACATCCTACCTACGACAGTGAGCAATGGCATATGTCACTGCACTCCGTGGGCCCCTACTTACAATCGATTCTGGCACTCAGGCAAAACCTTTGGTTCCGTGGTGTCAAAAATACAATCTCTTCTACGTAAGACAATCGTTTCAGATTATATTATATTACAAAATCGGGCTCCACGAACAAGTGGACCCCTCACATTACCCTGCAGTGGGGTTTGTTAAATTTGCCATACCGTTTGGATGTGCACTGGACACCAAACGTAGAGCCAATTGTTACATCAATATTTACAATATGATATTACATAATCATTATAATATAATCCTATAGATAGTATAAATTATTGAGCTCTTGATCAAACTGGTGCTCTGATGCATAAGTAGCAAATTTGAAGTCTGGTCATGTCATATACAAAATTTTGTAAATTCTTATTGCTAGAAGATGCATAACATTAGTGAAGCTAAGAGTAAAGTAGATCCCTAGTTGTCAAGAAAATAATGGGAAAATGATTAAGGAAAGGTTGGTACATGGCTGAAGCTTATAACCACGTAGAAGTTGCAGCATTATAAAATCCAATTCATTACAGTCTCTCATATGAGCATTAGCCATAGCAGGTTGGTCCAGCGTCCAAGAACAGCTAAACACATCATCATAGTCTCATTCCAGTACAAAGTTACAGTTGTTAGCTGACACCATATTTACCAACACAAAAGTTGGTTAATCTCAGTATATCAGTACTATGATGATCATCATCATGACAACATTTGAATCTGAAGATTCTTCGTCAATCCATAGTGTACATAGCCAGATTAATTGAAGTATGGATGCTGATATCCAGCACCTCCAATGCCATGGGCAGTTAGAGTAAATTGGACAATGAAAGGTGGGAAGCAGCAAGACAGGTAAGGTAGTGGAACATATCCTAATAAATGTAGCAAAAGTCTATGTAAGTTCTAAATCAGCCTATACTGAGTGTTGCAACATGACAACTTCTAGTAAATGTGGGAACAGTGAACAGTACAGATACAATATCCTAATAAAACCAAGTACTGGACTAAGCCATAGTGCTGTACATTATGTCATGCCAGTTCTATACAGTACAATGAGAAGTGTGGCAATAGTCTGCCTGTAAATATATCAGGTCTTTTTAACATATCAAGAAATGTGGCATTAGTCTGTCTGTGACTGTATCAATACTATCATACATGCTAAATAAACAAGACATAAAAATTTAAGCAAACAAGGAAAGACAAAATTATTCGTAATGGGTAATCCTACACAGTGACCTACAACGGCTTACATACATTTCATAATGCATATAGCAGTGGTTACACATATTAGAAAAATAATGAGATGGCTACAAATTCATTTTACTTACATTCTGACAAAATATTTAAGAAATTAATGAGAAATACTCATGGTATAGCTACATGTTGCCATTATATAAAGTGTACATATTAATGGAAGGTCATAGGTTTGCTACAAGTAGCCATTATAGAGTATGCTTGAGTACATAGCTACCTAAAATTGCAGTGGAAATTTAAAGTTCCTGTCTCTCAAGGCCATTTGACATAAATGTTTACAAAAACTCCTCATAAAAGGTCATGAAAATTGTTATGCAATATTGTGAGATAATTATTTAAGGAAAACTAACAATAAAATCAAGAACTGAGTGGCTACAGGTGGCCTTCTGCTTGGAAGACATGCAAATCTAAATATTCAAAACAATTGCATAGAAAATATTAATCAGAGGCTCAAAGTAGCCCTTCTACATACATAAATGCTTGTCTTAATAGCTACAAAATGATTGGGGCTCCAAGTGGCCTAGTACATGAAATACATGCAAAACTTAATATCTAAAACAACTGAATAGAAAATATCAATCAGAAGCTCCAAGGGGCCTTTTTTCACATACTATTAACATCAAAGCTGATAAAGTACCATAAAATATCATTTACCTATAACTTGATATGGCACTTAGAGGCCTATGCATAATTCATAATGAGAATATATAATTCGACATGCCTTTTTACAAGAATAAATAGCTGTATTATAGAAAAGTATGGCTCTGTATGGCCTTTATGAGTACATGTTAGACAAACAGCGTCATAAAATCAAAGTATGGCATTTTATGAGTAAAGACACAATATTTATGGGTTGTATAGCACACTCAGGGCTTGATAAATTTCAGTCTAGCAAATGACCTATGTCTCTAACAATGCACATATCTATAGGGAAGGATATGGAAATGACTGATAAGGGCAGTACACTTTATCCATAAAGAAAATGATTAATAGTCAATCATCATTCATCTTGAGTCAAGAACTTCCATGGTATATGCAAGCATAAAGACTGGGGTATTAAGTGTGATATAGCTTACTGAATTGGTAATTTTAACGTATCACTGTAAATCATGAGATAAATATGCAAAGGTGAGGGTGAATTGCAGGAACAGTGGAACCTGGAAATGTGATTATTAACCTGTAAACAAAAAAGGGCTGTCATGCGAGCTAACATAAGAAGGTGATATGATATATAGTCTCATAGGGAATAGTAAAAAAAATGTTTTTAGGTGTAAAGCTTCTGTGACAGTCTTCTACAAGCACCTCCAATTATGTGGCACAAGGTAAGACAGATTCTCCTAGAAAGGACACAACATACACAAAATACATATCAACATCATACAATATTAGAGAAAAATCATCAACATAATACTTATCATTGGAGTGCAAACCAGGGCATGGACACTCATTGAACGTCAACATTCCATCATTATTCCACAAAACTGGTGCAGCTCAGGGCATGAACACTCATTTAACGATACTCTGATACTTAACACAAAATACAGAGAAAAAATATCCTTAATTCTAAATCTTTATAGGCAATCTGCCTAATTTACCTAGTACACTAACAGGAAAATGTTTATAAACGCCTGGCAGAAAACAGTGTGAGAAGTGTCAGTGGTGTTTAGTATTCCATATAAGATGCTTATGCCATGCTTCCTTCGTTACAGGTGGCACATTTCACACTTTCATGTACTTCTGTTTATGAGCATAACGTCTCGTTTGGATACAAGGAGACTTCGGTACATTGGTTCTGCAAAATATACAAAATTAATGAGTATATGCAACTGTCATGAGTTACAAGGTACATTGATTTCTTAAATCTACAGAGGTGAAAGCAAGTAAACTAGTGACATAACCAAGTGCAAAAGACATATCAAATTAGAGCACAAGGCTAGGTATATGAAACACAACAGCATTATAGAATACAAAGAGTAGCTAACCTAACAAAAAAATTTAATAATAATTGATCAGGGAATAGCGTAAATGTCAGTAGTAATAGTGTCTTGCATAGTGTGTGCCATAACAGCAAAGTGAAATAGCATTACATCAAAAAGAAAAAAAACACATTACATGGTATCAGTAAAGACAAAATAGCATCAGAAATAAATGATCATAAGATATATAGAGACTATATACAAATGGGACACAAATTTTCATTATGAAAAAATGTTTTGAGTTATCATTTGGAGTGGTCAGACCACCCAACGGATGCGATCCTCTGGACACATGTCAAAATAAATATTGTGTCTTCCAGCTGCTGGTTTCATGTACACGCGTACGAAAACAGAAAAATGTGCAAGGCTTAAACTCACGGTAAGAGAACCGACCTGCAAAATTCCCCCTATCGAGCATGGCGCCACCTGATGAAACGATCAAGGAATCATGAAAATAAGTTACCAGTTGAATTTGTATAAGTATAGCAAGTGTGTCAAGTCTGGTGTGTTTTATAGGTATGTGGACTCGCATGTAGAACTAAAATAAGTTGAGATCTATTGGTAATGCGGATAACGACTTCTGCAAGACAAATTTCAAGTATTATATTTCCTGTAACGTAACAAAAAAGTTTATACAAAACTGAAAGACGGAAAATAAATAGTTGTGGTATATGCCACTCAAAATTCTATTTAGCTACGTGAAATGAAACAAAGGAAAAGTTATTCTATAAAGTGCTTGAAGTTGCTGATGTGTTGATTGCCCCGCGACTTTCTCGTCCGTAAAGTTTCAGTATGAACCACATTGGAATGGGGAAGATTACATATTCTAAAAGGTTCAGAATATAAAAGTTAAAGTTTACTGCAACCACCTTTTCCTCTGTTGGATAGATACTGAGTGCGTACCAACACTTTTTGTCCTATGCGAAATTCCAGGAGGTTACGTACCTGTTTTTATTTTAGTTTGCGGCGTTGTGCTGCACGCTTCATATTGTTAAGTGCGATGTCTATAATTTCATGCTGACGTAATCTTCTTGTAGAAGGAAACGAAACCAGATCACGAAGTTTGTTAGGTGGATCTGTTTTTCAAAACAAGATACGGCGCAAGCATGATAGAGTCGTTTCATGTGGAACTGATGACGTCCTGAAAATCTGAAATGTGCTTGTCCCAATCAATATGTTTTTTGTGACAGTAGATACGACCAAGTTTCCCAATCTCTTTCATGATGCGCCCTGATGGGTTAGAAGCAGCATGGTATCTGGAAATAAAAATGGGTGTAATATTTCTAGCTTGCAGTGTCAGTTTCCATATTATTGATCGAAATAGCTGTCCATTGTCGGAGTTTCCTTCTGAATATGTCCAAAATCAGGCAAAAACGTTTGGTAAAAGCATTAGAAACAGTTCTAGCAGAAGCTTTACGTAACGGAGTGAAAGATACAAATTTCGAAGTTGGTTCTACAGCAAGGAATATGTAGCAGAAATCTTTAAAGCTCTTGGAACGGATCCAAATAGATCAACAGCTGAGATATGTTTAATTTCATGGATAAAATGGGATAAGATGGGCAATGTGAGATTTTGTAGAAGATTTAGCTTTTTGACAAATTTTGCAAGTCGCCAAGACTCGTCGAATGCGCTTTTCCATATTTGGGAAACAACAGTTATATCGTAGTATCAAAAAGCCTATGCGAGCACATAATGGGCGTAGCTCAAGTGGGTATACGAGATTAATTTATTGACAAGTTCTTCAGGTATGCAGAAATTCCAGTTATCGCTGTCAGGGTGAGTGCAGCGAAACAGAATGTTATTGTGCACGGTGTCGTAAGTTCTGATTGTTGTCTGGCTTGTGTCACGCCACAGAAATTTGATCTCTTTCCAGACGTCATCTTTGCTCGATTTGGATGATGCTGAGATAAAATTTTCAAAGGCCACCTGTTTAATGTAGAGAAGGCTGAAATTAGTTTGACAGAAATTAGCGGCGATCTGTTGCTTGTTACCTCACAGGGAGCGTGAAAGTGCATCTGCTACAATATTCTGGTTTCCTGGGATGTGGCCAACAGCAAAATCAAATTCTTACAAATAAAGTTTCCAACGACTAAGTCTATCGTTTGTGAATATAGCAAATAAAAGAAACTGAATAACTCTGTGATCTGTGTAAACTGCTGTGTGTCTGCCGTAGAGAGTGTGACGAAATCTAGTGAAAGCCCAAACAACACATAATGTTTCGAGTTCGGTGATAGAATAATTTCTTTCTGCCTGATGTGAGGATGCGAGTAGCAAAGGCGATGTTTTTCTTAACAGTTGTTCCATTTTCCTCTACTTCCTGAAATACATGAACACTAAGAGCAGTCCTGGAGCTGTCTGTAGCAATCGAGAAATGCTTTGTAGGGTCAGGATGTGATAGAAGTGGGGTGTTAAGTAAAGTTTTTTTGAGACTGAGAAACTCGGATTGTGCTTGGTCATCCCACGACCACATAATATTTTTACCAGTAAGTGTAATCTAGTGCAGAGTGGTGTATGAAACGGCGAAAAAAAATTGATCAGACCGAAGAAGTTGCGAAGTTTTTTTTTTAGACGGAGTTGTAACGCCACGGATGGCTTGTAGTTTGTCGGGATCGGGCGTAATGCCGCCAGCCGAAATTACGTGACCTAGAAATTAAATGGAAGCCTTGCCAAAATGAGATTTACTGAGGTTCACGGTAACACCTTCTGTAAGAAAAGTTTGAAACAGTATGCGAAGAACAGAATTGTGTTCCGACCAAGAAGGTTCTACAAGTAGAATGTCGTCAATGTAAGTGGTGATTCTGTCTTTTAATTCATTTGGAAGAATGGTATTCATCGCACGGATGAATGCAGCGTACCTAATTGTTAAACCAAAGGCAATTTACAAAATTGGTAACAGTTACCGAAACATAGGAAACAGTGTGTTTTCTGCAATTAGGATGCAGTTGAATTTGCCAGAACCCACATATTAAGTCCAAAGTGGAATAAATTGACGTTCCGTCAAATTTTTGAAGAGTTCTTCCAGCGTTTGCAGACGATCGGTTTCCGTAATGATTATTTCGATGATCTGACGTGGGTCCAACAAGAAGGCGAAGTGAGCCATCTTTCTTGTTACCAATGTGAAGAGGGTTAATACATTGACTAACAGCTGGTTCAATGATACCTTGGTGTAACAGAGCCTGAAGTACTTGCTAGACTTGATCTCTGTAGATGAACGGAATGGAATAATGTTTTGCCTTAAATGTATCATGCGGTTTTACTTGGAATTCGTAAACAAACCTGGACATGGTGTCCTGGTACATTATTAAATACACTCCTGGAACTTGAAATAAGAACACCGTGAATTCATTGTCCCAGGAAGGGGAAACTTTATTGACACATTCCTGGGGTCAGATACATCACATGATCACACTGACAGAACCACAGGCACATAGACACAGGCAACAGAGCATGCACAATGTCGGCACTAGTACAGTGTATATCCACCTTTCGCAGCAATGCAGGCTGCTATTCTCCCATGGAGACCATCGTAGAGATGCTGGATGTAGTCCTGTGGAATGGCTTGCCATGCCATTTCCACCGGGCGCCTCAGTTGGACCAGCGTTCGTGCTGGACGTGCAGACCGCGTGATACGACGCTTCACCCAGTCCCAAACATGCTCAATGGGGGACAGATCCGGAGATCTTGCTGGCCAGGGTAGTTGACTTACACCTTCTAGAGCACGTTGGGTGGCACGGGATACATGCGGACGTGCATTGTCCTGTTGGAACAGAAAGTTCCCTTGCCGGTCTAGGAATGGTAGAACGATGGGTTCGATGACGGTTTGGATGTACCGTGCACTATTCAGTGTCCCCTCGACGATCACCAGTGGTGTACGGCCAGTGTAGGAGATCGCTCCCCACACCATGATGCCGGGTGTTGGCCCTGTGTGCCTCGGTCGTATGCAGTCCTGATTGTGGCGCTCACCTGCACGGCGCCAAACACGCATACGACCATCATTGGCACCAAGGCAGAAGCGACTCTCATCGCTGAAGACGACACGTCTCCATTCATCCCTCCATTCACGCCTGTCGCGACACCACTGGAGGCGGGCTGCACGATGTTGGGGCGTGAGCGGAAGACGGCCTAACGGTGTGCGGGACCGTAGCCCAGCTTCATGGAGACGGTTGCGAATGGTCCTCGCCGATACCCCAGGAGCAACAGTGTCCCTAATTTGCTGGGAAGTGGCGGTGCGGTCCCTTACGGCACTGCGTAGGATCCTACGGTCTTGGCGTGCATCCGTGCGTCGCTGCGGTCCAGTCCCAGGTCGACGGGCACGTGCACCTTCCGCCGACCACTGGCGACAACATCGATGTACTGTGGAGACCTCACGCCCCACGTGTTGAGCAATTCGGCGGTACGTCCACCCGGCCTCCCGCATGCCCACTATACGCCCTCGCTCAAAGTCCGTCAACTGCACATACGGTTCACGTCCACGCCGTCGCGGCATGCTACCAGTGTTAAAGACTGCGATGGAGCTCCGTATGCCACGGCAAACTGGCTGACACTGACGGCGGCGGTGCACAAACGCTGCGCAGCTAGCGCCATTCGACGGCCAACACCGCGGTTCCTGGTGTGTCCGCTGTGCCGTGCGTGTGATCATTGCTTGTACAGCCCTCTCGCAGTGTCCGGAGCAAGTATGGTGGGTCTGACACACCGGTGTCAATGTGTTCATTTTTCCATTTCCAGGAGTGTACTTCAGAGCGCTGTAAAAGAATATTCTGTAATTGCTGGCGTTCTTTGTAGGTCGAAGCATTACATTCGTTTACCGTACTGTTGATCATCTGCACAACAGCGTACTCAAATTCATCAGGGGTATTGTTACTACGGAAATACGTGTCGATAAAGAATGTTGTATGCCAATTAGTTTTCTTGGATGCCGAAATTACCTCTACTCTGTTAATGTCTTGCTCCTCAGTTGACAAAGTATTGTGAAAAGTGACAGCTAGTTGTTGCGTAAAGGATTTCAATATAAGCAATGACTTCTTAAAGTTGATAGCAGCGTTGTGCTCGACAAGGCAATCCACGCCAAGGATGACATCGGTTATTAAGAAGGGAACGATCCAGAAATTAGCACGAAATGTGTGATGAGCAAGTATAAAAGACAGTCACATCTACTCCCTTATCAGAGACTGACTCAAACTTGCGTTTGACCAAGCGGAAAGGTAGGACAAGTGTTGTCAGCGTTATATTTTTGGAATCCTGTTTCATTTATCACTGTTACTGGTGACCAGAGTCGATCACTGCAGAAAATAAATACAAACCAATTTTAATTTCAACTATGGGATGAGAAATATTCTTTTGAGCCTGGTGTTTCTCTTGTAATAGTGTGTCCCTAATGTCGTCGAAGGTTATGACATTTTACTGAACGTTATAACGATTTGCAGAATTACAGTTTATATTGCCCAATTGAACTGCGTCGGTGGTTTCTGGCCATGCATTACTAGTGGGCCGACTGGTGGCAGAAGATTGCTATGATAGTTCAATTACTTGTACTGTACGGTTATTTTTGTCTGCAGAATGTTGTGGTGGATGGAAACGAACATTAGGTTAATTAAGAATGACCTGAGGCTGACCGAGCGAGGTGGCGCAGTGGTTAGCACACTGGACTCGCATTCGGGAGGACGACGGTTCAATCCCGTCTCCAGCCATCCTGATTTAGGTTTTCCGTGATTTCCCTAAATCGCTTCAGGCAAATGCCGGGATGGTTCCTTTGAAAGGGCACGGCCGATTTCCTTCCCCATCCTTCCCTCACCCGAGCTTGCGCTCCGTCTCTAATGACCTCGTTGTCGACGGGACGTTAAACTAATATCCTCCTCCTCCACCTGAGGCTGATTACGATGAAAGCTGCTCTTTACGAAATTGCGCTTAAATTGGTGGTCATTCCTTTTGTGCTTGTTGTGAAAATTACTTTGCTGTTTACCGTTTCGATGTAACTGCGACCACTGATTTTTGTGGGAGAAATTATTTTCTTGCTGTGGCATAAAACTATTAGATTGAACTGTACTGACAAAGCTCGGCAGCAGCACTTTGAACTTCTGTTGAGCTTGTAGACCGTATTGTTGAATATTTCCGGGCTGCTGCGGCAAGAGTTGCAGCTGTAAACTGTGACTGTTGGCGTCGAAATTCTGATGTTGCTGCTGCTGAATATACTGGTTGTCAAAACGTTGTCTCTTCATAAAATGTCCATGAAAATCGTTATCGGAACCAAATCTTTTATTTCTCTTGTCATGGAATGGGTGGGATTGCTCTTTGTAACCTTGATTGCTGTTATGAAAGTTCTTATTGACAAATGAGTAGTCCGATTGCTGAATTTCTAATAATTATAATAAGTTCCTGTATGCTGACATGCTTTCTTTTTACTGTCTGGTGAGAAGGGAATGTGGAAGTTTCGAGATGTATAGTTGTATGAGCGCAGATTGGCTATACGGTTCGGTCAGGTACTGCTTTTGTGGGACCATATACTCTGAAAACTGGGTGATAGTGGGAAAACTGGAGTGTTCAAAATTGGGTAAACTGATTAATTGGTCTTTAATGCCTCGCTGAGTCGTTTCCTACTAATACGCAGATAGAAAAGAAATTTGGAATTTTTTGACGGAGTGACATTGCCTTGCATGGGTCTGATACGCTTCGAAGGTTCTCCCACCAAACAGCTACAGATAAATTCCAGCCTTTGTGTCATGGCCAGTTTGGTGGCATGGAAAATGAAAATTGCTGCACCCAATCGAGGGGATACAGATCTGTGGGGTTATTTCTAAATATCTCGAATTTATTTACAGAAAGGAAATGTTTATAGTCGAATCCTTCGTGTTGTAGATTTTGAGAAGGTTCGGTGGCGTAAAAAAACTGATTGTGAGATGACTGGCTTGCATCAATGTCACGCACTCTTTGTAGTCTGCTCATATTAATGTGAGGTTGAAAAGTAGACGACTGTTGCTGTTGCATGTTAGTTTGAAACTGATTACGTGGAGAAAATTTTCTGATATTACCTACTTCCTGATGGAAATTATTAACTTTTCTATGTAGCGAACTGTTAGTACACCAAACTGGTTTAATGTTTGCTGCATGGACTGGTGTTCTTGAGATTCCGTAAACGGAATGGGAGCTGCGTCGTCTGATTTAATTTCAGTTTGATTTTCAAGTGTTTCTAATCTTGCCGATAGCTCATCACATCATTCCGTGAGCGTAAGAATGTGTGTGGATTTGTTTGAATCTAAAATGTCAACTTTCTTCTGTAGTTTACGTGTATTTTTGTTCACATTTTTCAAATCTGCTTTGATTGTGTCAGGATCCTGCACCAGCTCTATGTGCTCTGTGCTCAATGCCATCTTTTCCTCAAATTTCTAGATTCGTGTGTCAACAGTGGTTTTGAAAGCAGTTACATCTGTCTGTATTTGATTGTGTTATTGTTTTACTCCGTTAACCTCGTCCGTACGGAGTTTATACTAACATCAACATGGGTTGTAAGACTAGCGAGCAACTGCTCTTCTACTTCCTATCTTTGTGCTGCTAATGACTGTAAAAAGTGATTGTTTTCGTCTGTGTGTTTATGGAGAAAGCCTTTGTATCGCTCTTCTGAGATCTCAGTGTGAACTTTAAGACGTGCATCTAATCTAATGTCTTGTTGATCTATTATTTCACTAACTGATTGGATTTCATCTGTAAGCTTTTCATAGGTTTCACTACGCTGATGTCATAAAGCATTAATGTCATCTCTCAAAGGTTTGGTACTGTTCGCCCATTGTATAGCTACGGCTTAAATTTTATCGCAAAGACGTTTTCCACTGGCGGAAAATTGTCCATCCTTTTTATTAAATCGTCCATTGAAGATGTGCATGGGATTTTGAAGCATCGCTTCCATATTGCTTTGAACTGATGCGACAGGTGTCACCTGAGTTGTGCTTCGTGCTGTGGAGACATCATCTATCACCATGGACGTTTCATTTGTTGCATTATCTGCATATTAACGTTTACGGAATCTGACAAATTTTTGATAACAGACTGGATACTTTGCGCCACTGTGTTCTGTGACGTACTATTGGCATTCTGATGAACTGTACTAGAATTGGGAAGTTCACTGTCCTGATTCGGTAAAGAATCATGTTCCGAAACCTGCGCGTTAGCAGTACCTACGTCAGCGTCGTCCGCTATCCCGGAAGCAGATGCTAACTAGGTGAAGTCAGTAAACTGGACATTATTTTGGGAAATAGATCTCACGTGTTCTGTGGTGCTTTGCAACTGTTGCACCGCGGAGCGGTTACTATCATTCTCAACATGGTTGTCAATAATCAGAAAATTGTCATTTCGGTATCTATAATTGTAAGATTACGCGACGAAACCTTGACACTTTCCAGCGGCATCGTAAATCAAATACATAATACAAGCCGAAGACAACAAAAATTCGACAATCAAATCAATGGAAAACAAGGCGGAGCATAACAATGCCGATGAACTGTGAAAGAAATTTTGTACACGTTAGAAAATTGCGTTGCGCCAAAGAAATATAATTGCTATTATCGTTACAGAGTGGTTGAGAGAACAGAATATATATATCTGACAATTTTAGTATCAAAGAACATTCTTTAAGTAAACGATTGGCAGAGCTGTGGCCAAGTGTAACGCTCTTAAAACGAATTTTTGGAGTATGTGTTTGTTTGCTAGTTAATATACAATGCGTAGTGTTTGTATTTCGCAGATTTACTGTGTGATGTGTCGTTGAGCAAATGACAATCTGCAAAACCAATACGCAATTTTCATAATGAAATCAATCCCTCTGAAATTTACCTGGTCTCGTGAACACCTAGTTCTGTGCAATAAACTGATAATATACCATATGCAAACAAACCATGAAATAAATTTTCCTTAGTTCTAAGAGTCGCAACAGATGTGGTCTTGATATTCTATTCTCTCCACAGTAGGCACAGAAAATATTAAATTTTGGCACAGCAAAGTGCAATGCCGGCCATAAAATAGCTTCATACAAATAATATCAGTAGATTGGTTGATAAATGAATAACCTCACAAATGTTCAGTGAAAATGATGGATATTGGCTCAGCGCTGTGCGATGCTGCCCGCATTGAAGCTGTTACATATATTAATACTTTCTTGATTCTAGAAAATTAATATTTTTCTGATCCTGATTGCAAAAGGATTCCTTTAAAAAATGTTCAAAAATCTTCATTGTGTTCAAATAAATTCCAAATGGAAGAGGAAGTGGTACTGATAAGAGGACATCCTAAGACCAAATGCTTCAGTTTGAAAACTGTGTTCAAAATAAAGTTCTTGCTTCACAAAACCTGATATGAAACATTTTACATTAACTTCAAAATCAGTGAACTTCTCAAATAAATAGATTCCTAAATTTAACTTCTCAGTATCAAGATTACAAAACATACAAAATATTACAAATCGGGTACACCTAATCAACCTGTACATTAAATCTGATAGAAAATACTTGGTTCCTACACACAACGGTCAGTACTGTAAAAGTTAGCGAAATCCACATTGCATACTTAAAACTAAATATACAAAATTTCATTACGTTACAAATTTGTTCCAATTGCTTTACCTTTGCGTTACAGCACATTTATCACTTCATTTTATAAAACCTGTATTATGCTGCGTCCATAGACTAACAACTAAATTCTCACAGCCAGCCACTAGTTTTAATTCTTACATCCTACCTATGACAGTGAGCAACGGTACCTGTTACTGCACCCCGTGCACCCCTACTTACAATCGATTCTGCCACTCAGGCAACATCTTTGGTTCAGTGGTGACAAAAAAATCTCTTCTGCATGTGACAGTCGTTTCAGGTCATTTTTCATGAATTATATTACAAAACCGGGCTCCACTCACAAGTTGACCCCTCACAATGCCTAGCAAGAATGGTGGTCTTCCAACTGAAAAGAGAGAATGTCGGTACATTGCAGCATAGTTTCAGTAGTAATGGCTTGTCTAGCTGCTTAGAAAAGATGTCGTAACAGATGTTTACAATAGGTCCTCAACTCGGGTAGCTCCTGTTCCCTCCAGAGTGGCTTTACGAGATATCGCTCATATCTTGACAGTGTATTCCAGCTAGAGACAGGAATTGGAAAGATTTGCCTATGTAGAATATAATTTACATATATTTTTTCGATATTGGAGGGGTTTCTTTTCAGACTGATGTAAAAAACTTTTCTTTTAACTGAATTATTTTTATCATTACTTCCCGCACGCCAAATAGAATTATGGCGAAACAAAACCTTAAAGAAAAGTCTACAGCTTTCTAACCAGACTTCAAAGACCTTGAAAGACAGTGAAGTGGACTGACAAAATGCAAACAGTATTTTAATTGACGCGGATACGTTAGGTGACTTTTTACTCCGTATATCATATCAAAATAAAGATGGAACGCTAGATTGCATTGTGACTCAGAACACTAATTGTTCTAAGGCGGCATATGTCACAAAGGCTGCAGCAGATGTGAAAATTGTCATATTTCGTTGGTAGTTAAGATAGAATTTAAACTAAACTCCCCGCTGAAGTTGATTCCGCTTGTTGTTACCTTATTTTTCCCGTTATGATGAGGTCGGGCGCAGAGATCGCTACAGCAAAAAAATGGTTCAAATGGCTCTGAGCACTATGGGACTTAACATCTCAGGTCATCAGTCCCCTAGAACTTAGAGCTACTTAAACCTAACTAACCTAAGGACATCACACACATCCATGCCCGAGGCAGGATTCGAACCTGCGACCGTAGTGGTCGCTCGCTACAGCAGAGCGATACGTTAGGTGATAGTCGACCTTTTATATGCCGCACACCGCGACTAAATATGTCGCAGTGCACAATAAGAATAATCGGACATCGTGTGACAAATAATCTAGGCGGAAGGTTCTGAGAGAGAGACTGCAAAGACGCATATGCAAGCCCGCTGATGGCGCCTAATCGTCACATCACCAGCGGAATTAAACTGCTGAAAACAGGTAATAAACTTGTACACATAATAAGTGATATTTAAGATTCGTATTCAATAAACAGTAAGTCATTTTAACTCAATAGCAAGATTATTATTCGTAATAAATTTAAAGCTATAAATATAGCTACCTTAGATGTATGTAGACAGAGGAAAGCGTGTGAAGTAAGTAGGATTCTACGGTACTTTCTTTGTTTCATACGAAAGAATAACGAAAAAATTCCAATGACTCCAGTACATGGAGTTCAAAAAATGGCTCTGAGCACTATGGGACTTAACATCTGAGGTCATCAGTCCCCTAGAACTTAGAACTACTTAAACCTAACTAACCTAAGGACATCACACACATGCATGCCCCAGGCAGGATCCGAACCGACCGTAGTGGTCGCGCGGCTCCATACTGTAGCGCCTAGAACTGCTCGGCCACTCCGGCCGGCCATGGAGTTCAGGGATATACATCTCTCTCTGCACGCTACTTAATCAAAAGACAAAATTTAATTTAACTCTTATCTCACGAGGTGTGGTCTCTTAGATCGCGCATTTTTGCACTTGCTCTTGAACGTAAATTCTGGTGGAGTGCTATTACACGTCTCCTACAGTCCTGAAATTGTCAATACTAAAATGTTTTACTTTTGATTGCATTATCGCCGTCATTGTTTGTTGTTGGAACTTCTTGTTCACTAGCATTAAGCTCTCCTAGGTAGCGCCATGTAATCTATGTACCTGTTTTCTTCAGTATGGTAGAAAATGCAATCGCATGCATGTGTCATTTTTACCGATCAAGAAATAATCGGAAAAGACGTCTATTTTGCAATAACCAGTGATAACAATCATTCGGTATAAGAACTTCAGGACGAAGGTGATGTGCGCTTTCTTGTTCCTCCAATAAAATACTAAGGGTTAGTTAAAATCAAACCGTGTTCTCAGTGGTGGTAAAGAAACATATAGATCCCAGCATTGAATTTCAGTTTTGCAGACGTCCTTTTTGTATCTATCGAGTATAGTTTTTATATGCTATTTCAGTCTCTGGTATTTAGTTAAGTGTGAGAATTGACTTGCTACAGAGATACTATCATTTTTCAGTATGTCAGATTCAATTCTCTGGCAGTTCATTTATCTGTACTATTTAAGTAACAGAATAAAAGTAAGTGATTTTGTGTTATAAAAAGCAAAACACTTCAGGTTTTATTTAGCGCAATAAAATCAACAAGGAGTATTTAAACAACTCTTAAATAACTGTAAGAATAAATGTCATACAGTTTAAATTAAAATTTTCCAGTGATTAATGCCTTAAAACTCGATTAAAACAAAGGGCTCTCAGAGACCCCACCTCGTTGTGTCTGTTACAGATAAGTCACCTCGTGAGTTAAGGGCTCATACAGTTCCTTACGATGCAACATTCAAATGTGGCGAACTTCAAGATGTGAAGCATCTCCTGATCTGTCCGAAGCTACCCGTAATCTAATCGCTGGATGGCCTAGTTTCAGCGCATATCTGCAGACTGCCGTCTTCTGGACCTCACAGACCGTATCGTGTGTCGAATGCTTCTGTATATAATGTAAACATGTTGCAGACACGTTTGCAAACTATAGTGTAGTGTCCTGGATGCGAAAATAATAGTAACCACTTATGAATACACATTATCGGACAGCTCCAAAGATAGATTTTGAGTAAATATCTTCCAATTTTCTTTTATAAACAATTTTTCAGGTATCAGTCGGAGATCTGATGGCCTAAAACAATACTTCCATATCGAACACAGGTGGTGGTAAAGACGCCTGAGCAGGATTCGCTTTGCTCCTCGCGAGCCGTTAGCGGGGCCCGTAAATCCGCCTCTGGGCGCAATTGATTGGAGAGGGGCGTGGCTGGAGTGATTCTTCTGTGCCATTGCCCGTTATTGTGCCCCAGGGAGCTGCCGCTATTGGACCGGAATTATGGCTCGTGTACTGCTCTATTGCCTCTCTCTGCCGGATCGAATTGTGCAGATGTAGTGAGGGACGAGAAGGTGAGCGCCTAGAGTTTCCCTGACATGTGGAGAAAAAAAAATATTGTCTTGAATTACTGTCGGCAGACTCCACTTCTACTTATCTACGCTCTTGTATGAAATTACTAAAACGCTTCTCTGTAAGCTGTAATTTGACTATCGTACCTCGCAGATCTTAGTGCTGGAAAACCATTCCTGTTAGAACTGAACCCGAACTTCAAGGTTTCGCATTTTATGAACAAGGTTTGTAATCGAAACACCACATTTTTTTCTTTTTCTTTAGTATCGAAAATTAGCACTACTGTACACTGCCTGACAGTAAACGTATAGCACGCAGAAGGGGAGGAAGAAACGAAATGAAACTTCACGGTTTCAGATGGTATCTGATGTTATTTCGGCGACTACAAAGTCGTGTCAAATTTACAAAAAAATTGGCTCTATGAGCCCACGTGTCAGCATGACGTGGCACCCCTTCTGGCCTGGATGCATACGCTGGTTAGTTTGGGAAGGGTATCTAAGGCCGCTGTATCCTCTCCCGAAGTAAGCTGCCACAACTGTTGTAACTGGTCCTTGACATCCTGAATGTTAGGCGCTGGCTCGGAGCAGACATCCAAGCTGGCACTACATGTGATCTATCGGGGATAGATCTGGGGATTTTGTGACTGTAGGAGTACCTCAACTTCACACAGACAGCTCACACGGGCATGTGTGTATGAGTGTTGTCCTGTTGCAAAATGGCACTAAGATACTGTCGCACGAGAAGTAATACATGAGGACGCAGAGTGTCCATGATGCACCACTGTGTCGTCAGAGTTCCCTCAGTCACTACCAGCCATGACCCAAAGTCATACCATGAACCCTCCCTGGAAGAATGGGATGTCTCTCTAGGTCACCACAATACTCGCTGATGCATTGCAGATTTGCGATTCATCTCTTCAAACATATGCTGTTCATCAGCATTCCCTAATTCCTGGTTACAGATACACTCCAAACGCAGCCGTTTGGGAAGTAGTGTTAATGGTAGCCTACACATGGATCGGGAATTCCCTAGTCACACTGCTGCTGCTTTCCGATCAATAGTGCGGGATGTAACAGAATGTAGCAGGGAGTCCATTACTTGATCACAGATGGAATGCATAGATGTGAAAGGGATACAACACTGCACGGTTCGACCAGCCATTCAAACAGAGACATACAATGGGACCTCTCTCACGTCTCTGTGTCCTTCACAGCGATCACTCAGTATCTGACGCTGTTCACACTGCTTGCATACCCTACCATACCTGGAAACAACACTAATCACAATCAACATGAATGCCATCTCGTGGCTATTCTACCTGTCACAGATTAGTGCAGCTATGATCGTTTACATATCCACCGATGGTGTGTACATGTACAAAGTTACATTAATATATGACCATGTTTTCTTGGTGCTTCGTTTTTTTGCTAGGCAGTGTCACTGAAACTGTAAACAAGTATTTTTATTTATGTCTGCTGTAAACACATTTTGTCAGATTTGCAAAGATTAATACTTCAAGTAGAGTGTATTGCAAGTGTTGCATGATCACTGTGTCTTGTTCATTGCCTGTATAAAATGGCATTGTTGTAATGAAAAGACAGAATTTCATCACAGATTATGAAGTGTAGCTAGTGGTAGAAATGGGCAGGAGTGTGTCACAAACTATTTGACAGTGTGGGTATGGATGCCATAGCCTCACAGCCTGCAGTGTTATATACACTTGTAGTACAGTCCACTGAAGAATTGGCAGAACAACTTATAATATGGAAAAATGAACACAGTGGATTCAGTAGCAACATCTGTCTCGACTCGTATCACATCATATGTGTGCACCTATGGAAGAACATGTGGACAACAGTACCAGCACCAGATCACAAATACCTGCACATCGTCTCCATCATGTCAATGAAATGCATACTATATTTCTATTAGAACTGTAGGCCTAAGGGAATAGACCAGTGACAATACTGTGTTAACATAACTAATGAGACAGTGCAGATTCCAAGCCACTCTGCACTTCGCCAGATCACCAGTCAAGGTCAAGCTCAAGGTCACCCTTCCCCATCCCACTACACCTCCATTAAGCCAATTTGATGGCTTAAAAACTGCAAGAAAAATCAAAGGGGTATATCCTATTGGTTAGGAAAACTAGTGCTACCTACATAGGTGCCAGATTTATCCAGGGTAGAAGATCTAATCTATTACCAGTATTAATGACCTGTCACTTTCAGCCACATCTTCTCTGTTTTATTGCTATAATTTACTACCCAATTATTTCAATTTATGATCCAAAATGTTGGTAAAGTGGAGACAGTCACCATGGTTGTCAGATTTATTTTGTGCCACTTCAGTTGCTTACCCCCATCACTTATCCAGCAACACTAACCATCAGAAACATTTACCACTCATGTTCTGTATGATGTAGTCACAGGATCATCATCATCATTAAGTGTCGGCAGGAGGGATCTGCCACTTCCAGATGGAGTTAGAAGAAATGACTCTCACAGTTAAATTTAAATTGCTCTCATTGTTCATCATAGTTCATTGTTTGTGTACATGGTTTTTTTGTCACAAATAGTTATGGTTTTTTAAATTTTTCATAGCACAACAATTCCCTGATACATGGAGTGAAAATCAGCACTAGACGTTTGTTGGAGCGGGACATACAACTGTTCAAGTTTCTATTGTCTTTAGCATGTGGTATTTTGGAGCAGTCATACTGCTGTTCGTTGCACAAGCAACACAACCTGTCGAGCCTATGTGATTCCAGTGTACTACTGTTCACCACTACATATACTTTGACAGCCAGTGGATAAAGATCAGTACATACAAGCAGACAGTGTCTGTGAAGAGGTAACTGAAATCGAAAATGTTAAACTTGGCGCAGAAGTGCAGTTTACAGGGACTGAATGGGATGACCTATACTGTAAGGACTGCATTTATGCTCAGATGACGATGGCGTATCACCCATCTTGTCGTCCTCCAGATACATGCTTCGTTGGCATTAAGGTATTCATCGTTGAGATGAATGGTGATGCAACACTCGCATTTTGAAACTCTTCCGTTTATTCACATCATTCAAGTGTTATGAACTTGCATGATCTATACAACGCTTTATGGATTGCAACACATGGGCTGAGTTGCTGGCAACTGTGTGTCAAAGCTACATTCGGTGCTCTTGTAAGCTATCTGTGTGAGCGTTGTGTACATGTGAGTGAATGAGAACAGTGAATAGATTCATGTGTAATGTAGTACCAATGTCAGCTACTATCAATTCCATGAGTATTAAATCCATATATGCCGAATTTGTGGATAGAATATCTAGACATATTACTGTTCCAGTAGTTTTGAATGCAACACAATTCATTTAAAGCATATAAGAAACAGTTATTTATGAAATACTGCCTTAGGAATGCTGTAGAAAAAGGGATGACTACATTTTCTGGCAGTTGTAAATAACAATATACGAATATCTATATAATAAATTATAATATTTCTAACAAAATTGTTTTATTTTTTCATACCTCATCCTGTCATTTAATGTGAGTTAAGAGTGTATAAAGATGTGCAGTAAGTTTAGCTCATTGAGTAAGGTAACTGAAGAGGAAATAGAATATCTTCATTACCACCCACCCTAAACTGGTTAAACTACGGCGATTGTGCACTCTTGTAGTGATATTTTCTTAAGAAATGTATACATGATGCACTGTGAAAAAAATATTTTATTTTTTCCCTTCTGCAACCCTCACAATGCAGTTTAATAGGAGGAGGCCCATCAGTTTAACATTCTCCATCTATATTAAAATGCTTGGCACAGTTGTAAGTAAAAATAAACTGATCACTCTGATACACTTAACGGAACTTGTGAAACCTGTGTGAAGAATTACATGAAACTGACTTGTTCAGGAAGCGAATAATAGTCAGTTGCGTTCAAAATATGGCAAACTTCTATACTTTTTTATAAATTTCAGAAACATCCCACATGCATTTTTAGATTCAAGCAACTTAACAAGCAATAAGCCTTAACACTCCCTACTTTTCAAATCTGCAGCACCATGACGAATTCATGAATGATTTTCTCCACAACATCTAGAACAAAAGAGCTTAGTAGATTTCTTGGAAACACCAGTGTCTTGAAGTCATCATTCTCCTTTAGTAGTAACTTAGTAATGAGTTCAAAATAGTGGAAGATGCTTCAGTGTTCAGAACTTGCAGTATGCTCTCATTACCATCACATAAATTAACAACTAATAGTATCACCTATATTTATCACATTTAGCATCAGGTACCATAACCTTATTCATTTTCAACGGTATCTGTGATGACAGTGTGAGTGATAGCGATGATCTGACTGTAGAGCCCGACGTATTTTTCTTTTACATCAAGAGGCAAAGATAATTCAAGAACACATTTTTTTATATTTTCAAGTTGCACATACTGCTGCCAATGATACTTATTAACATAGGCTGAAAAGCATTTCGCCAGTCGTGTAAGAACTATCAAAGTGTAGACAAGTCGAAACATGTAGCAGCAGCACTGCTCTCGTCATCAAGAAGTCGTTGTGTAAGTAATGGTGACAATAGCGTATTTAGTAAAAGAATGTGGTCATAAATCTGTTCATAACTCTTTATCGGTATTTTCTTTTTTTCATGCAGTTGAGGAACTACCTGATTTGAGAAAAATACAGTTTAATTCAACATACATTTTAAACAGTAGTGGCAGTAAATGCGTCAGGGTGGGAACGATGTCTGATCGTGTGTTCAACAAAGTGCTGGCTTTCAAAATTCCTCGATATAGTGATACAAAAGTCATATTACCCCTGATGAGTGGATTTGCCTATGTAATGCGTCAACGCAAATTGCTCCAATGTTCCAAAGAAGGACTCAAACTTCCTCATTGACATTAGATGATATACAATCCCCGCAGGGGACTTCCCACTAACAGTTAAACATTTGAATGAGAGAGAGCACACCCACCTGCAAGAGCACACGTTTAAGACCTTAATGTATGTAACTTACACTCCCCCCCATTCTCCTCTCCCTATCTCTGTCGGTCACAGTGCAGAATAAAAAAATCCAAGATTGAGGAAATAGCCCAGTTGTGCTAGCGTAAAATTTTAAACCCCACCCAGTAGGAGTGTAGTATTAAAATGATGTGTAAAAATTGTATCAAATTACGTTATTTCTGACAGACACATCAAATTATACCCTTTTTCCCTCTTGCTCCCCTAATCTCCAGCCATTCATAGTGCAGTATTAAAAATCCAATATGATGGAAACAATCAATTGTACAACCAATCATAATGAAGTACTAAGAGAAGATGCACACTAAGAAAGAAATATTGTTTTAAAACTCATATTAGGCCAGTTGTGTTTTTTAGCCATCGCGTTACTTCCAGCAAGTTATTGAACACTATTAAAAATCAAGATGACAGAAATTGCACAAATACGTTAATGGGAAATTCAAAGTTACTGTTCCCCTCCCCTCCCCCAGATATATCCAACCAATTGTAGCGAAGTATTAAAAATTCAAGATGATGAAAATAGAGCAATTGTAGTTTATATCCCACATTCTTACTTCCCTAGCTTCACACATTCAGAGTGTGGTATTTATATGACGTGTAAAATTGGTGTCCAGTTATAGTATTTCTGATGCACACAGCAATTCACAGCCCTCCCCCCTCCTTACCTCCAACCAATCATTGCGCAGTATTAAGAATTCAAGATGATGTAAATAGACCAACTGTGCTTCATTAAAGTGATGTGTCAAAGTTATGCATTAATTATCTATACACACACACATACCTCTCGTTTAATAGTAAAATGAATCCAGTGTCAAAGCTAAGCATTAAATGTGTATACATACATATCTCTGTACATAATACATCAAATACTGTGATCAGTAATCATTTCTCTCTTCCAAGCACATGTATCTCTGTACTTCATTGGAAATTTGTGGTAAGGTATGATGGAACCAAACTGCTCAGGTCTTCGGTCCCAAGGCTACACACTACTTAATTTAACCTAAAGTAACTTACGCTATGGACAACACACACACCCATGCCCGAGGGAGGATTCGAACCTCCGACGGGAGAGCCGCACGGACCGTGACAAGGTGCCTTAGACGACGCGGCTACCCCGCGCGGCTCTGTACTTCATACATCATATTCTGTAGTCCTTACCAACATTTGATCTCTCTGTATTTCTTATCTGAAAAATGCTGTGATCTTCCTTTCACGCAAAGTAACGTACTGGGCGAGGGAAAAAAATTGTTACTTTACATGGTGGTCACCTCCATCTACTACATAGCCACTATTCCTCGTAGGTTTTCACCCAGTAACACCTAATGGCTAACGCCTAATAGGTAATACCTAACACCCAAGGGCTAATCACTTACACCTAACACTAAATTCCTATGTCTAACACATAATGTGCAAAATTCTGTGCACATACGAACCTCTGGAGTAATATTAAAAAACTACACCCAGGTCAAATATATGCATTATTGCATTCCATTAGTAAGGTGTTAAGCACTACAATATTCGTGATATAAAACTCACCACACTGCACAGTTTGTGATGATACGTTCAATTCTTGCAAGTGGCGACAGTCGAAATGATTCACTACGTATCTGTCTGGGAGTACCAAATGCTGCTAATGATGATGGTGCATCCCAGTAGCCACTAGTTACCACTTAAACAATATGAAGCCAATGACAGTTAACAAATAGGTCACATGAATAATACAGAACTTGTTCTAGACAGATTCTACATATTCCAACCTTCTGGAAGACTGAAATCTTGTAAAAGTCAGTCTGTTTTGTACGTCCGCGATATTCAAAAAACCCTAAACAGGTTGAAGGCGTACTCGTTGATTTCCGGAAGGTATTCACTACAGTTCTGTAGTGATGTGCGAATCATCCTGCACCACACACTGTAAGGTGATATGTGGAATAATGATACAGAAGTACAGTATATTTACATGAGCGAAAGCTTTTGCCTAGGAGTAATGACGTCTGAATTAATTTCTCAATAATTCTCAAATGTTGTGATGAACTTTTATTACTTGCTACAGCGCTTGGTTCAAATGGTTCAAATGGCTCTGAGCACTATGGGAGTCAACTGCTGAGGTCATTAGTCCCCTAGAACTTAGAACTAGTTAAACCTAACTAACCTAAGGACATCACAAACATCCATGCCCGAGGCAGGATTCGAACCTGCGACCGTAGCGGTCTTGCGGTTCCAGACTGCAGCGCCTTTAACCGCACGGCCACTTCGGCCGGCGCTACAGCGCTTGAATGGTTATAGTCATCAAAAGTGTTTTTGGACAAATATTTGAAAAATGCTTGCTAATAGCTTTGTGTACGTTAACACACTACATTTCAAACACTTGAATGACCTACCTGTCGTCAAACATCGAAAAGTTACTCCTGGATGCTTGTTGGCTAGAATTGCCTATCTCATTGCCGTATTTTTTTGGATTCTTTTTCATATTAACATTAGTGAACATTTATTGTCCGTTGTGGACTTACTAGAACAGTGCAACCTTAGAAACTGAAAATTTACAATAAATTAGCTGCAAGCAGTTGCTTTTATAAGCGCTTATTTCCTATAATGATTTATGTCTACTTTACTTAGTAGTATGAACCAGAGATGGGTCGTTCGCGAACTAACGGGTCCAAAGGAAAGGTTCACCAAGGAGAACGGAACGAGAGAGGAACGAATTCTAAGGAACGGTGTTTCACAGTTCACGTCGGTCGCGGCTTTCTACTTATAGTGCCCGGGAACGGGAAACGGTCGGTCTCGTTCCCGCAACGGCACGTCTTAAAATGCATTTTATAATTACGCAAATTACATAAAAATTACGTGGTATACAGTATATACATGTTTTCAGGTAACAAAACGGTGTATCAGCTTACTTCACTATTTCGAAAAACAGCAGAACAAGTACTTGTAAAAAGGCAAGATTTTCTGTTATTACACATGCAAAGGACGTCGGCACGGCACACACGAGTGGCCATTTCCCGTCTTTTTTTGATCCAAGGGAAAAGAGCATGTTCATCGTTATGGAAGGCAGACCGACGTACAACCGAATGAAGCCCGCGCTTCGTAATCGAGTGTATGGTGTCTCATTTTGTAAAGAGAATATAACTTCTTCAATATTATTTCAGTGGTACAGGGTGTCGCACGAAAATGCGGTCCCGAGTACTAGACTGCTCATTGTTGCTTACCAATGTCATCTATTGTTTCGAAGTTGTTTGCATTAGCTTATTTGTTATTTCTTCACTGCCTAATTATTACATATTTAAACCTCTGAAGATGGGGTGAATATATAATGAATGTACCATTTAAAAAAAACGCGTGTTTCGAGGGATAGTTTGTGGACTTGGGGTGTCGAAAAAAGGGGTGCCACTCCTATCGGTCCGTTAACCCACAGACATTAACGTCACGGACTCTATGGTTTTGACTCCATGAGCTATGTGCACTGCTGTCGATTCAGTTGACGAGCAGGCCACAAGCTTAAATAAGTATGTGAATCAGGCCCGTGTAGGGTAGGGTGACCAAACGTCCCGGAAAACCGGGATTGTCCCGGTTTTCATCCCTGTGTTCCGGTGTTCCGAAAATTTGTTTCGGGACGCTCAAAAGTCCTGGAATTCAGTTTTTAAATACATTTCGTGAAAGTTTCTCAAATTTTTGGCATTTTGCTATATTAAAGGAAATACAACACAAGAAATTAATATATTTTAACTTATTTGTCTAAAACCTCCATTGTCCCATACTAGCAATCACAGTATCAGTATTGATACACTCAAGCAATAATTTACTTTGAGCGATACTTTGGCCAACAAGTAGTAAGTTGTATCATTGTAACAGAGCTATGAAATCGTCCGATTGTCGCGCCACTTACTCACACACTCATTGTCAGAACAGTGTAGTAGTTGAAGTTTTGTCAGACAAACTGCAATAGTTTTTTCTCATATTAGTGGTATTATTGCTGCAGTACTGTGAAACCCAATGCCGAAAGGTGCCTGCAACTTCAGTGACTGTTATTCCAAGGAACGGAATTTCATTCAGAAAGGTCGTTTTGATTGCGAAGCAGAGTGTTCCGTATGTAACTGTTTTGTTAGAATAAGTCATGGTGGACGTTCCGACATAGTTGATCACATCAGGTCAAAGAAACACTTTAACAGATACAGTGCACCGAGCTGCAGTAAAACTCTACTGAACTATTTTGTGAAACATCAGTCAAGTGAAGTGACGAAAGTTCGAACAGCCGAGCTTACACTAGCCTACCACACGGTAAAACATCATCAAACTTATAGATCTAGTGACTGTACTAATAAGCTTAACAGCATTATGTTTGATGATTCTTCCATTGCAAAAAAGTTTAGTTCAGCAAGAACTAAAGTGCCAGCCTTAGTGAAAGGAGTTATTGCTCCCCAGAGTGTAAAGGAAAGCCTTGAATACATCAAAAAGTCTTCTTTCTATTGGATATCCACTGATGCTAGCAACTATAAGGCCACTAAAATATTTCCGTTTGTTGTTCAGTTTTTCGATATTAATCAGGGAATTCAGACCAAACTTTTGAAGGTGAGTTCCCTACCTAATGAAACAGCTGACGAAATTTCAAGATTTTGTATGAATACTATCGAAATCAGAATGAGATTTTCACTCTGCAGCGGAGTGTGCGCTGATATGAAACTTCCTGGCAGATTAAAACTGTGTGCCCGACCGAGACTCGAACTCGGTACCTTTGCCTTTCGCGGGCAAGTGCACTACCATCTGAGCTACCGAAGCACGACTCACACCCGGTACTCACAGGAGAGCTTCTGTAAAGTTTGGAAGGTAGGAGACGCGGTACTGGCAGGAGTAAAGCTGTGAGTACCGGGTGTGAGTCGTGCTTCGGTAGCTCAGATGGTAGAGCACTTGCCCGCGAAAGGCAAAGGTCCCGAGTTCGAGTCTCGGTCGGGCACACAGTCTTAATCTGCCAGGAAGTTACTATCGAAATGTTTGATCTTGAGAAAAATAAATGTGTGGCATTTTGTGCAGACAACACCAACACAAATTTTGGTGGTTTAAAAAGACAAGGCAAATGCATCGTATTTACCAAATTAAAGGCACCATTGCATGAAAACATTGAAGGCATAGGGTGCCCTGCACATGTTTTACACAATAGCGTGCAGACATCTGCTGATAGTTTAAGCTGTGATGTTGAAACTATCGTCGTGAAGGTATTCTCACACTTTTACATATATAATATTAGAACAGAGAGGCTTAAGGAGTTCTGTGATTATGTGGGAACTGAATATATGAATGTAATGTGTCACTCGAAAACTCGCTGGTTACCACTGTTTCCAGCAGTTGAAAGAGTAATCCCCCTGTTTGAACCGTTAAAAGATTTTTTCCTAAATGAAGACAAAGCCCCCAAAATATTGGTTCAGTTTTTCAGTAACCCTTTAAGTGAAGCCTACTTATGGCTCATTCACAGTCAGCTTAGCACTTTGCAGCATGGGATAAAGGAAATTGAGGGAAGCACGAAAAGTGTAATAGAGGTAAATGATGTTTTGAAAAATACTCTGGAAACTGTTACCAAGAGGAGAGAACAGCAGTTCATTTCTTTTAATGTTAAATCTGTCCTTAAAAGAGCAGAAGTATCAGAAGCAGCGGAAAGGAGTTTTAGAGAAGAAGTTAACAAGTTTTATGACACTTGTGTAGAATATCTCAGCAAGTGGAGCGCCTAATATTTACCCTCATCGCCGGTGTTTGATTGGATGTTACTGAAGAGAGTGCCAAAATGGGAAACTGTTGAAGAGACAGTGTCTTATTTGAAGAGTAAAGAGATTGAAATCGATGATTCCATTCTCTTTTTATCAGTTCGGCATACTGACAAATTTTGTTGAAGAAAGTCTTCACAAGTGGAATGATGAAAAAACAAACACCATTGGAATGTCATGAGAAGTGAGTGAGTTTTTTTAAAAGCTGTGACTGTCTTCAGCATTAGTCTGAGTTGGTAATAATTGCGAGGTATTTATTTGCAGTCCCAGCCCATAATACCAATGTGGAAAGAATATTTTCGTTCATGAATATCCAGTGGACTGATGAAAGAAACAGAATGGAGGTGGACTCTCTTGAAGCAATCCTGCAGATCCTGTACAACTACAAAATGGATTGTGCCGAGTTTTATCACTGTGTCTCAAAGAGCAAAGACATGATCAAGAAGGCTGGAGGCAGTGAAAAATACCCTTTTCTCCAAGGACAGTCAATTCCATCTACAAGTGCTCAGTAATATTAAAGCTCATGTTAATATTAATTGATTAAAAGTTCAATGGCTGTAAAATTTTGTAAAATCGTAATACATTTCTTTATTACTGTATACGTTTATTAAATGTCAGTAATTAAACAGATAATCTAGATTTTTTGTGTGACATCATAAGCGAGTGACTGCGTGTGAGATCGCTCTCCAAGTTTTCATATATTTTTAGGTTTCAGATACATATTTTAACGGTTTTTGTGATAATATTTACTATATAAGTGACTTATTAGTGGTTTCTTCCTTCACCTCTGTCTTTCTTGTGTTGTGACCTGATATTTGTGAGTGTTTCGTATCGAGCAACGTAACCTCTTACCTGCGTTTACATTCCGCACTGACCAGTTGCAGCTGTAGCGGCGCATCGAAAGCTAAGTACTAATTAATTGTTTGTGTATAGTGGTTTATTTAGGAACTTTAGTAGTCTCCAACCGGGTTTTTTTGTGTTTTCTGGTGAAATAATTTCAGAAGAACCTCTTGGGAACTGTTTTCAGCTTCGTTACTGTGTCATTAGACGTTTGATTCTCTTTCTGTATTAGTCTTTTGTTATATTCACATTTGTTGTTTATTAATACTGTTAATAATAGTAGTTACTTCCCTTGCAGAGTAAGTTTGTGTGTATTGTAGTCAGGTTTTTAGCATCTTTTTATTGTAGTAGCGGAACTTAGAAAAAGTAAAATTTTACCATGAGTGAGAAGTGTGGGCTTTGCCGTAGGTTCGTGAGTAGTGGATTGTGGTGTGAGACTTGTTCGAAGTATTTTCACTGGGGGGAATGCAGTGGGGAAGCCAGTGGGCATTTTGGTGAGATCCTCTCCTGGAACTGCAGGTTATGTAGCAAGAGTAAGTTGATAGAGGAGCAGGAGCGTAAGATCTGTGCCCTTCAGGTGCAGTTGAAAAACACACAGGAGGAGCTAGATAGGATGAGGAGGGAGAAGGGGTTTGGGGAATGGGAGCTGGCTGTTGGCAAGAGATCTGCTAGGAGAAGAAGATTTTCAGAAAGTTTAACTATTGGTGTTTATAATAGATATGACCAACTAACTGTCAGAGTCTAGTGGAGAGGAATCTCTAGTAGCTGTAGATGTAGGAAGTATGCAGCAGACCTCAGTAGTTACGGTGGCTAGAACAGTTGCAAAGTCGAAGAGGAAGAAGAAGGTTCTGCTGTTAGGTAGTTCTCATGGCAGAGGTGTAGGCCAGCAGTTGCAGGAAGTGCTGGGGAGTGAGTACCAGGTCACCAGCATTGTAAAGCCTAATGCAGGATTGGCTCAGGTGACTGTTAACATAGGGGGGTTATGTGGGGATTTTACTAAAGAGGATCAGGTAGTGATTGTGGGTGGGGCTGGTAATAGTATTGATAGGGATGGGGAGTATGACATAGATGGTGACCTGGAAAAGATAGCCACTCAGACTGGCAACACGAATGTGCATTTCGTGGAACTGTTTCAGCGTCACAATCGGCCTCATCTTAATACAGCCGTCAGGCGTAATAACATGAGTCTTGGGGGTGCTCTGATGACAGAAAGCATGGGTCACATTTCAGTGGTGTCGGTGGAGTCTATCAGCAGGACGGGTTTCACTAGACATGGCCTGCACCTCAACAGGTATGGGAAGGGGAGGTTGGCAAAGCTTATAGGTGACAGCATAGGTGGGGTTGGTGGGATCACTCATGGGAAAATTCCTGCAGTAGTGGGTGTCAGAGCTGCACCTTTTTTAGATTGAAGCCAGCTGATAGGTATTCCTGCTTAAGGGAAGTCTCTCTAACAAAGGAACCACTTTTGTCAAAGCTTAGGTATCCGAGTAATGAGAGAATTAGTATATTTCATCAAAATATACAAGGCATTAGAGACAAAGTTAGTGAACTGCTTATAGATGTTGACTCTGAAATTATTGGTATATCTGAACACTTCTTAAATAAGGAGATAATTCAGAGGCTTCCTTTACCAGGATACAGGTTGGCTGGCAGCTTTTCGAGGAGCTCTTTGCGGTGTGGGGGAGTAGCCATGTATGTGAAAAACGGCATCCCATTTGAGTCAATGGATGTTTCAAAGTACTGCACTGAAAAGGTGTTTGAATGTTGTGCAGGTGTAGTTAAATGTAACGGAGCTAAACTTCTAATGGTTGTTATTTATAGATCCCTAGACTCCGATTTCACAACATTTTTGCTGTAGCTGGAGGAGGTTCTTGGTTCACTTTATAGGAAATACAAAAAGTTATTTATATGTGGTGACTTCAATATTAATTGTATAAGTGATTGTGCAAGGAAGAGGATGCTGGTAGACCTCCTTAATTCATATAATATTATGCAAACCGTATTCTTTCCAACGAGAGTGCAAGGGAACAGTGGAACAACCATAGACAACATTTTTGTTCATTCCTCATTACTAGAAGGGCATTCTGTTAGCAAAAAGGTGAATGGCCTTTCAGATCATGATGCACAAATTTTAACTCTAAAAGATTTTTGTGCTGCAACATGTGTTAAATATAGTAATCAGCTGTTTAGGAAGCTGATCCAGTTGCTGTAGAGACCTTTGTAAACCTTATCAAGGAACAAGAGTGGCAAGATGTTTATAGCGCTGATACAGTAGACGATAAATATAATGCTTTTCTCAAGACTTTTCTCATGCTCTTTGAAAGTTGCTTTCCGTTAGAACGTTCAAAACAGGGTACTAGCACAAACAGGCAGCCTGGGTGGCTGACTAGAGGGATAAGGATATCTTGTAGAACGAAGTGCCAATTATATCAAAACGTTAGAAACAGTCAAAATCTAAATGCAGCAGCCCATTACAAACAATATTGTAAGGTGCTTAAAAATGTTATTAGGAAGGCAAAAAGTATGTGGTACGCAGATAGAATGGCTAAGTCTCAGGATAAAATTAAAACCATATGGTTATGCTTAAAGGAAGTGGCTGGTCTGCAGAGACAGGTCGAGGATATAGAATCAGTGTGTAGTGGGAATGTCCGTGTTACTGATAAGTCGCATATATGTACAGTATTTAATAATCACTTTCTGAATATAGCAGGTGAACTAAATAGAAACCTAGTCCCAACAGGGCATCATATAGCGCTCTTAGAAAAAAGTGTTCTGAGACTGTTACCTGAAATGTTACCTGAAATGCTCCTCCATGATACTGACAAGAGGGAGATTGAGTTAATAATTAAATCACTAAAGACCAAGAACTCTCATGGATATGACGGGGTATCTAGCAGAATACTGAAGTATTGTTCTCTGTATGTTAGCCCAGTACTTAGCCATATCTGTGACTTTTTCTTTAGGAGTGGTCGGTTTCCTGACCGATTAAAGTACTCGGTAGTGAAGCCACTTTATAAAAAGGGAGACAGGGATAGTGTTGACAATTACAGACCTATTTCTATGCCATCGGTGTTTGCTAAAGTTATCGAGAAGGTTGTATATACAAGGTTACTGGAGCATTTAAATTCACATAATTTGCTGTCGAATGTACAGTTTGGTTTTAGAAATGGTTTAACAACTGAAAATGCTATATTCTCTTTTCTCTGTGAGGTTTTGGACGGATTAAATAAAAGGTTGCGAACGATAGGTGTTTTTTTTTTATTTAACGAAGGCTTTTGACTGTGTTGACCACAAAATATTACTGCAGAAGTTGGACCATTATGGAGTAAGGGGAGTAGCTTACAATTGGTTCGCCTCTTACTTTAAGAACAGAAATCAGAAGGTAATTCTCCGCAATATTGAGAGTGGTAGTGATGTTCAGTCCCAATGGGGCACTGTTAAGTGGGGCGTTCCCCAAGGGTCGGTGCTGGGGTCACTGCTGTTTCTTATTTTGTATCCTCCCCACAGAATTTATTAATGTAATTGAACCATATGTAACTTCCCAACAAAATTATTATAATTAAATGAATTTTGAATATTGTAACCTCTGAACAAAATTGGCTCCCATTTATAATCTGTGTGCAAAAATGCATTCACATTTAATGTTCCCACAAAATTCTTTTCTCATTTAATGTTAAGTTCGAAACAGAAAAATTCCTAAACACCAAAATCATAAAAAAATTTAGTAACCTGGTAAATTTTATGACGACAGCAGCGCTGCGCCTCGGCCCTGTATTCTGAATAAAAAAATTCTTACCTCAATAAAAACTGCAAATATATCTGCTCTTGCATAAAAATTTTCGGCACAGCTCCGTGCAATGCTGGCCTATGCTTTGTGACTCGTGAAAGGAATTAATTATTCATTGGAAAAAAACTTTAAATTGAAATGAATGCTTTTTTTAAAAAAAAAATATTACTTTATATTATAAAAATTATTACTGGGGCATTTTTTAAAGAAATTAAATGACAACTAATACACATTACTAGATACGGGCAAGGCTGCTTCTTTACCTTCTACAACGATGCACCTCCTCCAGAGTCCTGGCCAGAGTCCCAAGCAGAGCAGACAGCTGACACGTGCCGACTACCGCCGACTCACGCAGACTACTCAAGACTACTGTCAACACACGCAGACTCATGACAAGCAACAACTAACGACATACAGCTCTCTGGTCAGAGACTCTCCTAAGTACCTCACCTCTTACATAACCCTCCACTGGGGGGGGGCAAAAATTTGGCAGCGATGATGAGTCAATTGGACTTACCATGAGCAACAAATTTTTCCTAATTAACTAAGTTTACAACCACAGAATATATACATATATATAATTGCAGAACATGAAATAAAATATAGTGCACATGCACTGAGTACAGAACATATCAAGCAAAGACAAAATGTGTACACAATGAGTACAAAACATATTAACAAATGGCAAAAGTGCACACGCACTATAGTATTGAACATATCAAGCAATGACAAAATGTATATGCAATGAGTACAAAACATATTAACAAATGACAAAAACTACACATGCACTGTAGTACAGAACATATCAGGAAATCACAAAATGTGTAGGCAATGAGTACAAATCATATTAACAAATGACATAAAGTGCACACGCACTGTAGAAGTCTTTAGCATTTTTACATAACATATCATGGAGTGAAATAAAGTGCACACGCACTGTATAAGTCTTTAGCATTTTTACATAACATATCATGGAGTGAAATAAAGTGCACACGCACTGTATAAGTCTTTATCATTTATACATAACATATCATGGAGTGAAATAAAGTGCACACGCACTGTAAAAGTCTTTAGCATATTTAGGACAACTGATCTTGTTAACAAATGAAAATGAAGTGCACACGCACTGTATATGTCATTATCATTTTACAAGAACTAGGAAAGGAATGGGAAGGATTGCGTCATTGTTGTAGCACATTAGGTTGCACGTAGCTGCACTGAAAGTCCATATCTTACTACAGAAGCACAACACCAAGTGATACAATCTGAAGTTCCTTTCCCTGAACTATTAATCAGTGTAACCAAGACACTGAAATGTCGTATTAATATTCCATGTTATCATTTTGGTAGTACATTAGGTACACCAAACAGTGGGACCATAATAATATCTCCATCGCTCAAGGTGGTGGACAGCATGTCGTGTCAACACCAACGTAGAATTAGTGCAAAAACCAAATATAGTGCTCCATGAGCATGAGCATAGACTGGACAAACGAATATTACAGTAATTTGTGGTAATTAGGTCAGAAGGTGAAGGACATTAAATCTTATGCCAGGCATCATTGATAATTACACTAGTCTATTAACTGATTTTTAAATAATTTGAGGCACTCATCGCCCAGTTACTGAACATTTCTGTACCATGTGTGAAGTATTACAGAATAGTGTTCATAAGTTATCTGTTTACAGAGAACATTGGCACTCATTGGCCACTTACAAATCATCAGAAGTCATCATTCAAAACAGGAGTTAATTCATATATATAGCATGAAAGTGAGATAATATAAATTTAAAGTATAAGAAACAGTGGCATTCGTTGGTATTACAAAACATTTTTCATCATTCAAGTGACATATGACATATTTGAAAATAAATATTGGCACTCATTGGCCAGTTACAAAGTATTCACATAGTTTTACAAAACATTATTCAGTATTATTTAGAAGTCATCATTCAAAACAAGAGTTAATTATTGGAGTAGCCTTAATGCATAAGTCATCATTCAGTATTACTCAGAACTCATCATTCAAGTGACATAGGACATATTTAAAATGTAACACATAGTAACTATTACTCAAGGTCTGTAGTCAACTAATGCATAGACATAATGGATTCAATACAACAGAGAAATTTGTTTTTTGCTAGCAATGCATTGTGTTGGGATCGATAATTAATTGCTGGGGCATGAAAATATTTGCTTTTGACTTATTGCTGGAAATGAAGATGTATAACGTCATTCGTCATGAGTCAGCTGTAGCAAGGTTATGAAACAAAGGCAGTATATGTGATCACATTCATGAATGATACACACAAATGGGTAAAAAAAGTGCAAGTATTAAAACAGGTTTAATGACTAACTGCTTATAGCACATTAATTTCATGAATAGCTTCTCCTGGAAGAAATACAAAATGGATTATTAAACTGAAAGAAGAAATGCATGTTATGCTGAAAAGTAGTGAACTTCGAATTAACAGGTAATGAAATGTGTATAAAATGTATATGTTCTCTAGCTGTCCTTTCCAAAACCTTCAGTCATCATACCTTGCGACATAAGACATACTGTCAAAACTAACTGCAACAAATACTTAAATAACTCCATAGCATAAATACATAAACTTCAACATTATCCTCATCTGCAAAGAAAACTTCATTATCATTACTATCATCACCTGCAAAGAAAAACTTCATTATCCATATCACCATA
Organism: Schistocerca serialis cubense; assembly: GCF_023864345.2. Classification (NCBI taxonomy): domain Eukaryota; kingdom Metazoa; phylum Arthropoda; class Insecta; order Orthoptera; family Acrididae; genus Schistocerca; species Schistocerca serialis. The sequence continues at coordinate 81,000,503 of NC_064638.1, read as the reverse complement.
ATTCCATTATTATCATAACCTGTAAAGAAACTCTTCATTATCCATATTATATATTCTGCATCATTATTCATCACCATTCATTATCATCTACAACAAAGTCACTTCATTATTCATTATACAACTATTCATAGTATAGAATTCCTTATTTCTAGCATATTTCATCACTAAAACTAAGATGTGTAGTTCTGTCTGACAGTCTGCATCAATCGGCTCGTATTCTGAAGGAAAAAATTAGTTAAGACTGCTATCATACGATGTGTATAGTATATTCTTGTTAATGCTTGTTAATTCTGATCCATTTACTCTTCGTGACGACGTATTGCATCTTCTTTCGGTCATTCCGAAGGTGAAATTCCCATTTCTGTTTAATGTATTTCTTTTATACGTTATTTCTTTCTGGAAATAATGAACAATGATTAATGTCTTGCATTTAAATCATATACCCATTAAATAAAAGCTGGTTTCTAGTGATATAATTGAGCATACAGCGTAGCGTGACAGAAAACGTAATATATCAAAAAATATAGACAGTGTTCAGATGCAAAAATGTACACAGAATATCACAATGTAGCAGCAAAAAAAATGTAAAACTAGTCACGATGTTGAGATATCATAAGGCAAAATGTCAAAGTCAACTGGTGTTTGTTATATCTTAAATATTTCATAGCGCATACAAACAAAACAGGAAAACAATCATACATACATGAAAAATGCAAAATGTGCACGGTCTGATGTGTAACGACAAGAAGAGCGACCTGCTAACCTTACCTTGCCGGGCACTTGCCAAGAAAAAATACGATAATCATCAGTAAGTAGTCACATAAATATAATTGCATAAATGGTCATAAAATGTGTAAGTTCATCTGGAAAAATGTGCAAGGTCTGATGTGTAACGACAAGAAGAGCGACCTGCTAACCTTACCTTGCCGGGCACTTGCCAAGAAAAAATACGATAATCATCACTAAGTAATCACATACATATAACTGCATAAGTGGTCATAAAAAAAATCAGGAAATGGCATTACCGTGTGATAAATCATAAAATATGTTCATTCAATAAAAGGTTTGACGTTGGAGATGTGGTGATTCCCTTTGGTTTTTCTGGTTCTCAAAGTTTCGACGTGTACTACATTGGGGTGAGGAATGCTGCGAATTCGATATGGACCTGCATATAGAAGCTCAAATTTACTACATCTACCTTTTCCTCTATTAGATAAATAATGTGTACGTACTAATATCTTCTGTCCAATGTGAAAGTCACGGCGTGTACAAACCTGTTTTTGCTGTCTTCTCCGGCGCTCTGCGGCACGTTTGATGTTGTTCAGCGCAATGTCAATTATTTCATGGTGTCGTAGTCGACGAGATGTAGGAAAGGTTACTAATTCTTTAATTTTGTTAGGTGGTTCAACATTTTTCAGTATAACAGACGGAGATAGCATAGTAGATTAATTTGGTATGGAATTAATTACATCCTGAAATGAGAGTATGCGTGTGTCCCAATCAATATGTTTTTTATAGCGGTATATTCTACATAGTTTAACAATTTCTTTCGTTAATCGTTCACAAGGGTTCGAAGAAGCATGGTACCTGGATATATAGATCGGAGAAATGTTTCTAGCTCGTAACATACTTGTCCATATAGCAGATCGAAACTGTGATCCATTGTCGGAAATTACTTTCGATACATGTCCTACATGAAATAGAAAATGTTTTACAAATGCTTTCGAAACAGTTTTAGCAGTAGCTTTGCGTAACGGAGTGAAGGTAACAAATTTTGAAGTGAGTTCAACAGCGACAAAGATAGGAACGTTGTCAAAAACTGGAGCTTGCTGTAAAAGAATTTTGCGTAGTTGTGTGCGTTCGTCGTCTGTATTTGCACTGCTCTGTTTAACTTTATCAGAAACCTTCTGTATAACGTCATAGTCGGCTTCGTCTGGAGTATTATAGTTGTGTACGTACGTATCTGTGAACAATGTGGAATGACAGTCTGTGTTATGTGATGCGGAAATGACCTCTGTACGATTAATTGTTTGTTCTTCTGCAGATAAAGAGTGTTGAAATTCTAAAGCCAGTTGTACATTTTCATCCTTTAACATTAAATAGGAGTTTTGAAAGTCAATAATTGCGTCGTGTTGTACCAGAAAATTCGTACCTAAAATAACGTCTGTCGTCAATAAGGGAACAATCCAAAAATTTGAGTGAAATGTATGACCTGCAATACAAAATGATAAATGTGTCTGTAATTTAACATCTACTCCTTTACCAGATACTGCTCCTTTTACTTTCGTTTTGCCTTATGGTAACGTAGGATAGGTATTCTCTTTGTTACATTCGTTGAAAGTTTCCTCATTTATGACTGACATGGGTGATCCAGAATCGATTACTGCTGAAAATTTGGATGATCCAATGTTTACTTCGATGACAGGGTGTGAAATGGTTTTTTGAATAACTGGTCTTTCCTGCAAAAGAGTATCTCGGATGTCGTCAAAAATAATAACATTTTCGTGAACAAGATTCTGCGTGTCAAAAGTATTGCTTACGTTGCTGGAAGATGCAACATGTACTGTATCTAGTCAAATTGTATCTGACGTGCTATTATTTTCGGGAGGATGCTGTGGCATTTCCACTATTTGTACTGTTCTGTTATTTCTTCCTGACGTATTACGTTCGGGATGATATCTACTGTCTGGTTCATTCATGATAATATGTTGTTGCGGATGATTTTGCTGCTGATAAGGCCGACTGTTATTAAACGTACGCTGAAAATTGTGCTCATTACTTTTCCGTCTGTCATGATAGTCATTTCTATATGGTACATTGCGATAGAAATTGAAATGGTGTGTTTTCTGTACGTAGTTATTTCCTTGTTGCTGTGCATTACTATTTGTTGGAGCTGAAGCTATACGTGCAGGCGGCGAAACATTAAAGCTTGGTTGACCTTGTACATTACATTGTTGGTTAGGTATACTAACCGGCTGGTTTATGTTGCTGTTGCGAAAAAAAAACTCTATTGTTACCAAAATGTGTTTGCTGTTGCTGATAATTTTACACATACTGATGATTAAATTTTTGTCTGTTATTAAAGTTCTCGTGGTTGTCATTTCTGGAGTGTCCAATGAAAACTGTCACTTTCGGTAAAACTTGGCATATCCGGTTTTCTTTACTCACTCTTGATTCTAGATAGATCGATAGTTGAAGAGCTGTTCTGATAGATATAAAGGATAGTAGAAGAGAAGGCAACAGTGCAGAAAACTAAAGATGAAATAGCACTACTACGGCTCGGGGCTCTGTGCACGCTACGGCACATATTCATTAAAGCGTAATGAATCCCCTGAGGTCTATTATGCGCTACAAATAAATTTTAGTTTCTGCGTTACAGGCAATGCCGGTAAAAATTCAAAAACAAGTTATTGTATCCAGTCCAATGCTAGTTTCTGCATTACAGGCAATGGCGGTGAAAGTACAAAACTAAATTGTCGTATCCAGTTCAAAGAGTGTACCTGTGCTCTGTCATTTTTAAATACTTTTTTTTTTCACGGATAGAAAATGTTTGTAATCAAAATTATCGTCTCTGTACATCTGAACAGGTTCAGGGTTGTATGAGAATCTATTTGTCTGCGATTGTTCGAAATCTAAGTCATGTACTCTCTGTAAATTACATAAATTATTCTGGCTGTGTGAGTGTGACAAATGTTCGGAATGTGCCGTATGCTGTGGCGTGTTATTGACTGAAACATTTTTCATCTCTGTCACTTCTTGCTGTAAAGTTGACAATTTTCTACGTGACGTATTATTGGACGAATCTATCTCACTGATCGTCTGCTGTAAATTTTGGAATTCAGGTTTGATTAAACGAAATCGGTGAAGTATCGTCTGATTTGCTGTCATTATTACTTTCAATAACGTCAATACGACTGGCCAATTCATCATATTTTTCAGTCAGTATTTTTACCTGATCATCGTTTTTAGTGTCACAAGCATTAATTTGTTTTTGTATTTTACGTGTGGTTTCGTTCAATATTTTAACGTCAGCTTTGATGACATCGGGATCTTGAATTAGTTCTAATTATTCAAGTCTGTCGGTCACTGTCTGAAAGTCTACTGTGTGTGTGTCTGTTTTTGTTTTAAGATCGGAAATTTCATCACGCAATTCGGTGTGCAACTGTTTGATAGTATTAATTTCGTCCGATCCTGTAGCGATATTGTTGTCTACGTATGTTTTTGCTTTCGTAAACAATTTACGTTTATCTTCCTGTCTCTGTGCAGTAATTGTTTCCATAACTTGTCGTTTTACTTTATTTTGTTCCTGTATGAATTTACGGTAACGCGTTTTACTGTTTTGTAGGTGGCGATTAACACGTTCATCAATTTGGCTGTTCTGTTGTTCGAATTTCGCGTCTACCTTTGCATCCAGTGTGCGCGAAAGTACTGCTGACATTAATTTAAACTCGTCGCGTAACTGTGTTGCGTTTTCAGAGCATTGTTTACCGACTGCACTAATTTCGTCTCTAAGTGATTCTGTTGCAGCTGTTTGCGTATTCCTTAATTCTTGAGCAACAGATCTAATTTCTTCACTACTTTTCCTAGCACAAGCCTTAATTTCCTCACGTAATTGTTCTTTAGTATCATGACATTGCGCGGCAACGGCTGTAATCTGTTCACTAAGTTGTTTGTTGTGTTCACTAAATTGTTTGTGATTGCTGTCTTGCTTATCATTCGACTGTTTGAAATTGCTGTCTATTTTTTCATTCATTTGTCGTAATAATGCCATAACTTGATCCCAGCCAAAATTATCGGCTCTATTCACTGTGCTATTTGATGGCGTACCTGCAATTGTCACGTTTTGTGTAACCATTTGGTCATTCTGTGTTTCTCGAAAAGGTTTGCCAATCGGATGTGCACTGTTAGTCACTACCTCGGAATCAAATAAATCTGACGTATTCTGATTACACTGTTATTTTCGTTAGAAACATTTATCTGTTCATTACGTAAATTTTGCAAACCGGGTGTATCAAGCTGCACAACGTTCATTGTAACGGAACGTGCCGCGTCATCAATTGTCGTTAAATTGACAGAGGACACAATTGAATTTATTTGTTCATCATTAGGATCAAAATCATTATTAGTAGTCGGTACGCACTGATTGTCTGTAAATGGAGGACTATCATCATTACACTGAGTGTCGCAAATATTATCGGTCAAATTATTAGAGTCGGCTATTTCGCTCATGGCACATCGCGATGTACTGTTAACAGTTTTTCACGGCATTTTTCACAAATAAAAATTATTCACAAATGAAATAAAGACAATGCAAAATGCAACAAACACAATTACAACAAAGAGCAACAAATTGCCGATGATCTGTGAAAGCAAGAGTGACAAATTAGTAAATGCGTTGCGCCAGATGCAAACTACGTTTAAGTAAATAAGAGCAGATATATGACTACTTATCAGAAGATTCACAAAGAAATACGATCCTGGCCGGATGTCGCCAAGTGTAGCCTCCCCACAGAATTTATTAATGTAATTGAACCATAAGTAACCTCCCAACAAAGTTATTATAATTAAATGAATTTTGAATATTGTAACCTCTGAACAAAATTGGCTCCCATTTATAATCTGTGTGCAAAAATGCATTCACATTTAATGTTCCCACAAAATTCTTTTCTCATTTAATGTTAAGTTCGAAACAGAAAAATTCCTAAACACCAAAATAATAAAAAAAATTTAGTAACCTGGTAAATTTTATGACAACAGCAGCGCTGCGCCTCGGCCCTGTATTCTGAATAAAAAAGCAAAAAAAATTCTTACCTCAATAAAAACTGCAAATATATCTGCTCTTACACAAAAATTTTCGGCACAGCTCTGTGCAATGCTGGCCTATGCTTTTGTGACTAGTGAAAGGAATTAATTATTCATTGGAAAAAAACTTTAAATTGAAATGAATGCTTTTTAAAAAAAATTACTTTATATTATAAAAATTATTATTGGGGCATTTTTTAAAGAAATTAAATGACAATTAATATACATTACTAGATATGCGCAAGGCTGCTTCTTTACCTTCTACAACAATACTCATCCTCCAGAGTCCTGACCAGAGTCCCGAGCAGAGCAGACAGCCGACATGCGCCGACTACCGCCGACTCACGCAGACTACTCAAGACTACTGTCGACACGCGCAGACTCACGACAAGCAACAACTAACGACATACAGCTCTCTGGTCAGAGACTCTCCTAAGTACCTCACCTCTTACAATTTATATAAATGATATGCCTTCTAGTATTACAGGTGATTCAAAAATATTTCTGTTTGCTGATGACACCAACTTGACAGTGAAGGATCTTGTGTGTAATATTGAAACAGTATCAAATAATGTAGTTCATGAAATAAGTTCGTGGCTTGTGGAAAATAATTTGATGCTAAATCACAGTAAGACTCAGTTTTTGCAGTTTCTAACTCACAATTCAACAAGACCCGATATTTTGATCAGACAGAATGGGCATATTGTAAGCGAGACGGAACAGTTCAAGTTCCTAGGCGTTCGGATAGATAGTAAGCTGTTGTGGAAAGCCCATGTCCAGGATCTTGTTCAGAAACTAAATGCTGCTTTATTTACCATTAGAACAGTATCTGAAATAAGTGACACTTCAACACGAAAAGTAGTCTACTTCGAATATTTTCATACGCTTATGTCGTATGGTATTATTCTTTGGGGTACTGAAAGTATTCGTATGGAGTGTAGCCATGTATGGAAGTGAAACATGGACGATAAATAGTTTGGACAAGAAGAGAATAGAAGCTTTCGAAATGTGGTGCTACAGAAGAATGCTGAAGATTAGATGGGTAGATCACATAACTAATGAGGAAGTATTGAATAGGATTGGGGAGAAGAGAAGTTTGTGGCACAACTTGACCAGAAGAAGGGATCGGTTGGTAGGACATGTTCTGAGGCATCAAGAGATCACCAATTTAGTATTGGAGGGGAGCGTGGAGGGTAAAAATCGTAGAGGGAGACCAAGAGATGAATACACTAAGCAGATTCAGAAGGATGTAGGTTGCAGTAGGTACTGGGAGATGAAAAAGCTTGCACAGGATAGAGTAGCATGGAGAGCTGCATCAAACCAGTCTGAGGACTGAAGACCACAACAACAACAATTCTTCTTATTCAAAAAGGGTATTTTTGGCTCAAAAACTGGCTGTTCGAGCTATATGTGGTGTAAGTTCGAGAACCTCTTGTCGACCCCTATTCAATAGTCCGGGAATTCTGACATTGCCCTCACAGTATATATTTTCTTTAATGTCGGTTGTTGTTAACAATAGTAGCCTATTCCCAAGAGTTAGCAGCTTTCACTCAGTTAATACTAGGCAGAAATCAAATCTGCATGTGGAATACACTTCCTTGACTCTTGTGCAGAAAGGAGTGCAGTATTCTGCTGCATCCATTTTCAATAAGCTACCACAAGAACTCAAAAATCTTAGCAGTAGCCCAAACTCTTTTAAGTCCAAACTGAAGAGTTTCCTCAAGGCTCACTCCTTCTATTCTGTCGAGGAGCTCCTGGAAGAGCTAAAAAAGTAAGCAAATTCCAGTGTTACATTGTTGATTTTCTTTATTTAAATTTACGATTTGTCACCTGAATACGTTTTTTTATGTTTCATTTTATCTGTTTCTAATACCGTGTTATAATTTCATGTATTGACTCGTTCCATGACCATGGAGACTTCTCCTTAACTTCGTCCCACGGAACAATAAATAAAATAAATAAATAAATAAAAATCGATCTTTTGTATCCTCTTATTAGTTATAATAATCGGGTTAACAAAATGTATCAACAAAACATTAGTATTTAAAATTAAGAAACCTGGGTACATGAGGAATGAGGTGTCCCAGTGCTCACCGAAAATAATTTGGTCACCCTGGTGTAGGTTTGCCATCTGCCCCGATATATCGCTGCCGTCACTGTTATGGACCTCCTTGTACCGACATCCCGACAAGACCCAATTTTGTTCCGATTTTGCAAAATACTGTTATGTGTTTGGCTCAAGCAATGAAGTTACTCCATCTGTTGGTGCAGCATGTAAATGCGGTCTCCGTTGGTTTTATTTATGTTAAGAATTTATGTTGACAAGGTCGTCTCACATATGGCGTCGCATGTTCCGTATCCTGTATTAACGATGTGAGCACCTTCTAGATCGACAAAGCACCAGGCTTCTCCAGTAGTAAGGGGCTGGAACTATTTAAGCAGCGCCATACGGAAAAATTCGGCAGTTCTCATTTGAATAGCAATCTGACAAGACTATTCTTCCTAAATGCAATACGAATAACGAGTGCAAGTTAGTAAAGTCTGAAGTGTTTATAGCGTATATAAGGCGCGAACTGTCGACTGTTTACTATCTCATAAACTTATCGTAGCTTACGAAAATGCCTAAGGATGGAAAGAGAAAGTGTCACTTTTCCGATGATTGCATAATACAACGATCTTTTGTCAAGAAAGGACGTACGGATCAGGAAGCGTATTGTGAGATTTGTAGCTGTTTCATCTCAGTCCCTTGCCAATTCATTGCCCTGGTTAGTTACCCACAGAGCTTGTCTGGGATGTGATGAGAAGACATATATTTTCATACTAGCCTCCAGCCAGCAATCTTCATGAAGTGACACAGCATATGTTTCGTGTATGGCAAAGAATTCCTAAAGATGACATTTGGAGGCTGTTTGCTTCCAGGCAACGACGAATACAACAGTGTATTCCTGTCTGCGGGGTCACACCTCATACAGTGTTTTAACATTAGTGAACATTTCTTGTCCGTTGTGGACTTACTAGAACAGTTGAACCGTAGAAACTGAAAATTTATAATAAATTAGCTGCAAGCAGTTGCTTTAATAAGCGCTTATTTCCTATAGTGACATGTCTACGTTTATTTAGTGGTATGAACTTTCGAAAATCCTGAACGTAAATGCCAACTGCTGAAGTATGCGGTTATTTGTTTTCTATTTCTGCACACAGCGCCACTGTGGAAAGAGTAGTTCCGCTTATGTGGCCCAGTGGAGTGATGAAAGGAATCGACTGCTGCCAGGGACTGTGGAATCAATCTTACAGCGCCAGATTAATTACAAGCTGACTTGCATGGAGTTTTATAAACACGTAAAACAGAAAAAAGACTTGCTGAAAAATGAAATCTTCCGAAGAATGTGGTATGTCAACTACTTCTGTCGCGACATGTTCCATGTAACTGCGTTCTAAATAAAAAGTAATTATGTTACATAAATTTCTTACTTCATTTCTACACCCCCAACTCAGAATGTCTCGACGATGTCCCAGCTAGATACGGCAACCCTAGGCCCGTGGGTCATCAAAGATTTTCCGCTCTAGAATATTGTGAGGCAGTGTTAGTGCATCTCGATCGATACGAGAACAAATACAACCTCTGTGAGGTTAATCACTTCTGGGCTCAACAATGAATTTTGCAGTTCCTTGTTCTGTTTACAGAGAAGTTTACAGGCGTGGTCTGTCATGAAAATTCGGTCGGAGGAAGTATTCCAAAGAAAGCCAAGTAGTATCCTGAACTTTACCGTCGTATGTCCGAAGAATACTGAAGAGCAATTCGCAAGTAGGTAGTGCAGTCAAAAACTGAAGCATTCGTGAAAGCTGAAGTTGTATTCAAATATCGTAGTATGATATTGTTACCGCAGTGTCCGCCTCCGTAGCTCCCATGCAGGGGGCCCGGATTCGATTACCGGCAGGGGATTGGGTGTTGTGTGTCTTTCATCATCATTGACTCGCAAGTCGCCGATGTGGCGTTAACTTGCAATACGGGGGACGAACTCCTCCAAATGCCCCATTCCCGGCCAACAATACCATATGATCATTTCACCTCATTTTGTTGCCGCTATTCTGCAATTGCTTTTAACAAAGCACATAATAAACTAATAGCAACATCTCAATGCATGATGCTTCAGGAACTTTATCCAACCGATTATTGAATAATACTAATGACGGAACAATACGGCACCAACAAGGATAAGAGTAATTACCAACGAAATGGAGCCTCACAATTTGCGTTTAAAATACATGCATACCAAATGTCATTATCCGGCACGTGGGCTAGTTTTGGGTATGACTCGTTACCCTGTTTCACATAGTTAGCATTTAACACACTAACCAAGGTGAATAAACATTTAAAATAAAAGTATTTATTCAAGATCAGAAAGAAAGACAATAGGGTGTTGGCACTCGAGCTTTCTGAGGCCAGCGAAGAACCGACGTTAAATTTTAAGTATAATTCTAGGATTTTATCTCAATCATTTTCCCATTTTCTTTTTATTTTTTCTTGGTTTTTGTTATTTATTATTGCAGTTATAATAATTGTTGTTCTCATTTGGAACCTACTACACCACGTGAAGAACAACAAATTTCATTTAGAGTTTTGTTGTAACTTTCCTTTGGGTCCATATTAATCTCACTTCTCAGAATGTTATCTTTTCCACTCATCAGACAAAGTTGTTCCAGTCTCCATGAGCTCTTTCTGTTAGACCAACTGCCCAGTTTGAATTTTCTGCCAATTGTTTTTTCCTGTCTCGTACATCAAATTAAGTTATTTCTGCTTCTTCCAGGCCTTCTACAACCGCGTCGATCCATGTTATTGTTTCAATTTTAGCAGGACAGCGAGTGTCGTTGAATTCCACAACCTGTCTAGCTAAACTAATTGGTTCTATTCTAGGCAGGAGAGCTTCTGCGATGTTTGCAAGGTAGGAGACGAGGTACTGGCGGAATTAAAGCTGTGTGGACGGGTCGTGAGTCGTTCTCGGGTAGCTCAGTTGGCAGAGCACTTGCCCGCCAAAGGCAAAGATCCCGAACTCGAGTCTCGGTCCGGTACACAGTTTTAATCTGCCAGGAAGTTTTGGTTCTATTCTTTTAATATACTCACAGAATACTCATGTCCGAGTATATTTTGGTGTATTTCCTTTAGTCTGTACGTGCCTTGTACAATATAACGTGGACCTAAGATTTTCCTGATTGTCTTTCATTCTCTCTTTTGGATTTGTTCAATGTCTCTCTTTCTGTTTGAAGTGATGATTCAGTCCTATAACGGCACTCTAGTTTAATGACTGTGTTATAGTGTCTCCTTTTTTTTGCATCCTGATATGGATTTTTTGTTATTGGATTGAGCAAAAAACGACCATATATTTTAATAAAAGTACTGTTATCATGTTATACAAGAAATATTTATGTGACATACCTTAGGCAATTAGAGAAGGGGTCACATGAATTATAATGAACAATAATGTTTTCTGTGACCTCCAGTCTAATCAACGATCGTGGATTGTATGTATGTGTTCAAAATGGTTCATATGGCTTTCAGCACTATGGGACTTAACATCTGAGGTCATCAGTCCCCTAGAACTTAGAACTACTTAAACCTAACTAACCTAAGGACATCACACACATCCATGGCCGAGGCAGGATTCGAACCTGCGACCGTAGTGGTCACGCGGTTCCAGACTGAAGTGCCTAGAACCGCACGGCCACACCGGTCGGCTTTCGAAAATAAAGGACATATGTTTAGTCCAGAGTGCTGCATGAGAATACTGCACCTTCTTTATACCACCATAGATAAAAAACAGTACAGTAGGGCCTGTGTCTGACCGGTATTCAAGATCGACTACGTCACTGAATGGAGACCAATTACCGAATCATTTTATGTTAGCTGATACAAAAACTACTGCATGGTACTTTAAATGATCGATAACGTATCTCAGAGCCGCTTTGTATTTCTTTCAAAGACAGATTAATGACAAAACACGGAACATGTTCGGTCATTACATCTCCCAAGAATTCCTTACCGACTGCGCTGTTCCGGCCATTTAATGTTTTGAAAAATAGAGAACGAATACAAACGCATGTCAAAATTCGAGGGAAGGAAACATTTTATAACTGGTAACAGTAGAGTAGAGCATACAAATTTTAATCTTATTTAAAGCTAGCGGAAGAAATACGTACACGGGCAAGCTAACACAACTCTGTAGTGCAGAAGACGGAAGACAAGATACAACTTAGCGCTCAAAAAACAGTAGAATTACCATTACATTCTTCTGTTTTAGCAAAGGAATACATCTCTCTGCCAATTTAGCGACTTTGTCGATAGAAATGGCGACTTTTGCCTTCGTCTTAGCGACAAAAAAAACTTTTTAGCGACAAAAATTATTTAGCGACTTATCTGGCGACTTTTGGAGTACTGACGACCTTTGAAGTACAAATCAAAACTATTTTGGGCCAGTATTTTCATTAACAAAACTAAGATTTTAACTATAGAATGGGTACTACACTGACATTGTCCTAGATTTACTAAGTTAAATTCAGTTCTTAGCAGATCACGTAGCATTGTTCAGCATGTAGTAAACCTGAATGTTGGAATTGCTTGCAGAGTAAGAAAACGTTGACTATAGAACAATTCATTATTCCTTACCCACTAGCCTGTTGTCGATAGCGTATCGATCTATAATTCTTCAACTTTGAACTTCCTTTATTTTTCGAATTGACAAATAACATACGTAATATTAAGTATAATAAAATACATTTCTGTCCAGCAACCTCTAATTTTTCGAAATGTTAACTCGCAGTCAAATTATTACCACATGCACAGTGGTAACGCAAGAACAATTCGGTGGGGGTATTTCAGATATTATTACGGTTTAAACAATGAACACTAGGACTTATATCGAGTTACCGAGTGAGTAGATTGTTTCATGACTTCTAGTTCGCCTGAGTTTTAATGTATTTTCAGTGATTATAAATTGGTGAAACTTATGTTGCGATGGCTTACATAATGGATTTACCGCAGAAGAAGAAGCAGTACGCTCAAAAATATCGGGATGCGTGGGAAGCAGAACCTTAATTTAATGGGTGGCTGAAACCAGTAGTTGGAGACTTATCCAAGGCAAGATGTCAAGTATGTGCAACAGAGTTTTATGCTAAATTGTGTGACATTAGAAAGCATTCGAAAACTATTAAGCATAAACAAAAAATTGATTAAAAAAAAACACAAACCACCTTACCTGTTAAAATTGTTCCGAAAACTACAGTTACAATAGCAAGCAGAGCGGAAGGCGCCCTTTCTTTATTTATTGCTGAACATTGTTCTATTTTAGCTGTAGATCATTTAGGAATATTGTGCAAAAGGTGTTTTCCGGTGATGAGGGCGCTAAAAACATGCAATTACATCGTACAAAGTGCACTAACATTATAACTGAAGTTTTGGCTCCATATTTTACACAATCATTGGTTGAAGATATAGGTAACCAAAAATACAGTGTACTCTGAGATGAATCCACAGCTGTATCAATATCTAAAATGCTAGATATCGTTACACGGTACTATAGTGTAAACAACTAAACCATTAGATCAGCATTTCTCAAACTCGCTGTAGTAGAAACTGCAGATGCAAGAAATCTGGCTGCTGTTCTTGTGAATTCTTTGAAAGATCTCAAACTTCCAATCGCTAATATGGTAGGAATTGGCACAGATAATGCTTCTGCAATGGCTGGAATAAACAATCGGCTTTTCGAACAACTCAAGAGAGAATATGGTTTGAAGCATTTGGTACTCATCCGTTGCATTTATCACTCTCTGCAGCTTGCAGTTTCGCATGCTTCAGTGAATACCATACCTAGAAACATAGAGTTTCTTGTACGGGAAACCTACAATTGGTTCTCCATTTCACCCAAAAGACAAGAGGGATATAAAAAGGTTTATGAGACAGTAAATTATGGAAAACAGCCACTAAAAATTTTGAAGGTCTGTGCATCACGTTGGCTTTTACTTGAACCAGCAATACGAATAATTCTGGATCAGTGGGAAGAACTAAAGCTATATTTTTCACTTGCTATGATTCAAGACAATTGTTACACTGCCGATCTTTTGTGCAAGATGTATTGTGACGACTCAAATCAGCTTTACATGTTTTACCTTAAACATGCTTTAAAAGACGTACAAATAGCAATAAAAGCTTTTGAAGGAGAAGACAATGACCCCACTAAATTACTAGATACACTTGTATTTTTCATGCAGTCACTCGGACAAAACATAGTTTTTCCAACTGTTGATTTGTTGACAACACCAGTTCCAAGCGAATGTATGTACGCAAATCCGAACCTTGGCTTCTACATCTACGTCTAAATCCATACTCCGAAAGCCACCTCACGGTGTGTGGCGTAGGGTACCCTGAGTACCTCTATCGGTTCTCCCTTCTATTCCAGTCTCGTATTGTTTGTGGAAAGAAGGATTGTCGGTATGCTTCTGTGTTGGCTCTAATCTCTCTGATTTTATCCTCATGGTCTCTTCGCGAGATATATGTAGGAGGGAGCAATATACTGCTTGACTCTTCGATGAAGGTATGTTCTCGAAACTTTAACAAAAGCCCGTACCGAGCTACTGAGCGTCTCTCCTGCAGAGTCTTCCACTGGAGTTCATCTAACATCTCCGTAACGCTTTCGTGATTACTGAATGGTCCTGTAACGAAGCGCGCTGCTCTCCGTTGGATCTTCTCTATCTCTTCTATCAACCCTATCTGGTACGGATCCCACACTGCTGAGCAGTATTCAAGCAGTGGGCGAACAAGCGTACTGTAACCTACTTCCTTTGTTTTCGGATTGCATTTCCTTAGGATTCTTCCAATGAATCTCTGTCTGTCATCTGCTTTACCGACGATCAACTTTATATTATCATTCCATTTTAAATCACTCCTAATGCGTACTACCAGATAATTTATGGAATTAACTGCTTCCAGTTGCTGACCTGCTATTTTGTAGCTAAATGATAAGGGATCTATCTTTCTATGTATTCGCAGCACATTACAATTGTCTTCATTGAGATTCAATTGCCATTCCCTGCACCATGCGTCAATTCGCTGCAGATCCTCCTGCATTTCAGTACAATTTTCCATTGTTACAACCTCTCGATACACCACAGCATCACCTGCAAAAAGCCTCAGTGAACTTCCGATGTCATGCACGAGGTCATTTATGTATATTGAACAGAAATTGTCTGAGTCAAGTTTGTCTAAAGAAAATAAAGTTTATTTGAAGAAGAGATGCATTCAGTTTAGTCTGAAACTCATTAAATAAATTCAACAAATACTGCCAAGTAACGTTACGATCCTGAAAAAAAGTTAATGCCGAATGTTGAAGAAACACTAAAAGTGAATAAAAATAATTCTGTAGCGGATGTAGCCAAAGAATTGGGTTTTAGTAGCGATTTCATAGACGGTATGCTGCAAGAATGGCATAATATCAACTTCATTAGGTGGAATAACACTACTAGCACTGTTCGATTTTGGAGTGAGGTTTTGCAGTATAAAAATGCCGCAGGGGAGAATCCTTTTTCTTTGATTTCGCAGCTAGCAATGACTGTTCTATGCCTACCGCATTCAAATGCAGAAGTGGAAAGAATATTCAGCTCTATTAACATTATAAAAATTAAACAACGTAACAGATCATCGTTAAAGACAATTAATGCTTTGATCATATTGAGAGACCAGCTGAAGAAACAAAATAAAGATTGTGTATCTTTTGACATACCACCATACGTATTGGAGCTTATTGAAACGAACAAAAGTTACTCTTTTGCGACAAAACGAGTCGAACTGCAACATCATCTTTTGAACGACGTTCAACCCTCTACATCAACTACAGTTCTGTCAGAGCATGAAACAGAAGAGTTATTCGTTCGTCTGAGTGACGACGATGAATAGCTCACATACTGGTATGTATATATTTTGTAACCTAATTTGAGTTCTTGCTTTCTTTTGTTACAAATATAGTTGTATATTTCTAGTATATTTGAGTACTGTGATTGAAACAACAGTTCATGTGTTGCGTCAATTATGATCACATGTTTAATTAAAAGTTAGCGTATTTTATATGTATGTTGTTGCAAGCGATGCGTCATTTAATTAAGACAATATAGCAATTACGTATGAGACAATTTTTATTAATATTTTATCCCCCCCCCCCCCTGGCTTATTGCACCATTCACAGCACGAAATTTTCAGTACACCCTTAGTAAAATCAGTTTTAGCGACTTTCTAGCGACTTTTGATATTGAATCTAGCGACTCGGGTTTTTTAGAGTTGGCAATACTGCTCTGACTGTAGGAAATTCTGATCTGAAACAAAGATCGCTGGTATCTTTCACAGGATACCTGCGTTTTACAACATCGATTTAAAATAAATTTGTTTGTGCCTAATTAAAGAAGGAAAGGTGCACAATGCGCTATAGCTAGGCCCTACCCTTACTATCGATAAGAAAAAGATGTATATTTTATGAATAAACATCTCAGCCCCTCGGCCGATTCACAAAATTTGGAAGAAGAACAAGCAATAGCACGCACTGCATTTCGCTCGATTAACGTTTTTTTGGCCCTGCTCTCAGATCATTACATTTATTTTTGAATTCGCTCAAAGATAAAGAGTACTTACACTACTGGCCATTAAAATTGCTACACCAAGAAGAATTTCAGATGATAAACAGGTATTCATTGGACAAATATATCATACTAGAACTGACATGTGATTACATTTTCGCGCAATTTGGGTTCATAGATCCTGAGAAATCAGTACCCAGAACAACCACCTCTGGCAGTAATAACGGCCTTGATATATCTGGGCATTGAGTCAAATAGAGCTTGGATGGCGTGTACAGGTACAGGTGCCCATGCAGCTTCAGCACGATACTACAGTTCATCAAGAGTAGTGACAGGCGTATTGTGACGAGTCAGTTGCTCGGCCACCATTGACCAGACGTTTTCAATTGGTGAGAGATCTAGAGAATATGCTGGCCAGGGTAGCAGTCGAACATTTTCTGTATCCAGAAGGGCCTGTACAGGAAATGCAACATGCGGTCGTGCATTAT
Source organism: Schistocerca serialis cubense (assembly GCF_023864345.2). Lineage (NCBI taxonomy): Eukaryota > Metazoa > Arthropoda > Insecta > Orthoptera > Acrididae > Schistocerca > Schistocerca serialis. Next base: position 80,983,599 of record NC_064638.1, on the reverse strand, counting down.
CCTGCTGAAATGTAGGGTTTCGCAGGGATCGAATGAAAGGTAGAGTACGGGTCGCAACACATCTGAAATGTAACGTCCACTGTTCAAAGTGCCGTCGATGCGAACAAGAGGTGAGCGAGACGTGTAACCAATGGCACCCCACACCATCACGCCGGGTGATACGCCAGTATGGCGATGACGAATACACGCTTCCAATGTGCGTTCACAGCGATGTCGCCAAACACAGATACGACCATCATGATGCTGTAAACAGAACCTGGATTCATCCGAAAAAATGACGTTTGGCCATTCGTGCACCCAGGTTCGTCGTTGAGTACACCATCGCAAGCGCTCCTGTTTGTGATGCAGCGTCAAGTGTAACCGCAGCCATGGTCTCCGAGCTGATAGTCCATGCTGCTGCAAACGTCTTCGGACTGTTCGTGCAGGTGGTTGTTGTCTTGCAAACGTCCCCATCTGTTGACTCAGGGATCGAGACGTGGCTGTACGATCTGTTACAGCCATGCGGATAAGATGCCTGTCATCTCGACTGCTAGTGATACGAGGCCATTGGGATCCAGCACGGCGTTCCGTATTATCCTCCGGAATCCACTGATTCCATATTCTGCTAACTCGTTGGATCTCGACCAACGCAAGCAGCAATGTCGCGGTACGATAAACCGCAATCGCGATAGGCTACAATCCGACCTTTATCAAAATCGGAAACGTGATGGTACGCATTTCTCCTCCTTACAGGAGGCATCACAACAACGTTTCACCAGGCAGCGCCGGTCAACTGCTGTTTGTGTATGAGAAATCGGTTGGAAACTTTCCTCATGTCAGCACTTTGTAGGTGTCGCCACCGGCGCCAACCTTGTGAGAATACTCTGAAAAGCTAATGATTTGCATATCACAGCATCTTCTTCCCGTCGGTTAAATTTCGCGTCTGTAGCACGTCAACTTCCTGGTGTAGCAATTTTAATGGCCAGTAGTGTACTTTGTTTTTCCATACATTTATTTGTAATCTATTTTATTTTCTTCAATATGGGGTGAAAGTACACACAGTGTACTCTTGTCCCAGGCTCGCATACTCTTACCCTAGAACATGAGGTAAGAGTAATCAAAATTACCTTTTGGGAAAACTTTTATTACAGCTTCAATAACAATAAGATGACTGTGAAACGTTTACACTATGTTACTAAGATGTCAAACTAGGTGTTTCATATGTAATCGATATAACATTGCTGCAAATATTTAGTAAAACCAAAACTTTTTACTCCTGCCAGACTTACGTGATAAATCTTCACAGCGCCGTTAGCTTGAAAGGAGACAGACTGTGACACACCGGCACTTTGTCGCACTCACACTTCGATCTTATGCAACAAGAAACCCCGAAACGTTTATTTTCGTCTGTCCTCGTAGCTTCCGGGAGCCGACTTCCGGCCTGGTCGTAGATTTTCTCCGCTTGGGGATTGGGTGTTGCGTTATCCCTATCTTCGTACCGTCATAACTGACACAAAAATGGCATCAAATCTAAGCCTATGCAACTTCGTACCAGGGCCCGGTCGGCCCTAATGAATGTTCTGAACTGTCGAAATACACTGTCGTATCTCCCAGTGTTGAGTTGGCAGTATGGGCTCGTCCCGCAAAATAAATAAATAAATAAATAAATCCAGTAATGCAATCTGAAACTTTTCTGGTGAAGTCGGATTAATTGTCCACTTGTAACACTAGTCCCCAAAAATAAGTATCGCTAGCTTCACTTAAGTTCGCCCCCGGTAGCTGAGTGGTCAACGCGACAGAATGTCAATCCTAAGGGCCCGGGTTCGGTTCCCGGAGATTTTCTCCACTCACTGATTGGGTGTTATGTTGTCCTAATCATCAACATTTCATCCCCATCGACGCGCAAGTCGCCGACGTGGTGTCAAATAGAAAGACTTGCACCCGGCGAACGGCCTACCCGACGGGAGGCCCTAGTCACACGACATTTACATTTTGCCTAACTTTAACGCACGAGAAAGTGAAACTTTACAACCCGAAAGGCAATAATCAAGAGCCCTGTTGATATTTGATTACATTCAAGTAAGACTCCTAGATCCGACGGCTGGATAGGAAAGGTTTGCAGTAAGAGTTCAGTTAATCACCTTCAACTGGCTATTAGTAACTGCCATTGACAATTGCCCTAACAAACAGACAGGAACACAGTTCAATATCAACATGAAAAATGTCGCTCATAAAACGTCACTCTCAGATCTGCACAGAAAACAGTGAAATTTATTGAACAGAATTAACCCAAGTCCGTCCCGTTCACTAAACCTGTAGCGCCCAGCTAGCTACTGGCTTCGCGTTTCCTCTGAGCTCTTAACACATTCAACCGTCATCTGGTGAACTGGTGGTTTTCTAGCAATTTTAAACAATAATTACGCAATAGTGAAACATCTTCGAGGCACACATCTAGGATCATTTTAAATCCCCATGCATTACAGGATTAGAAAACACGCTTCTTATATGTTATGTCGCATCAGTATTGGTGTATTAGAGCTGTCAAGAACGTGAAAAACCTCCCCGCCCCCCTCCCCCCTCCAACAAAAAATTATTGTTTTGCTCACAAATAAAAACAAAAAATTATTTCACAAGTACATATTTATTTCATATTTTATGAAAAACATTATAATGTGTAATTTATACATAATTTACTTCCAAGTGGTAGTCTCGAGAACATTGTGGTACAAAAAGTCCAACAGTGCAGTCTTCGTACTCCCATCTGCTTTCTTTGTTATCCGATTGCCGCGGTCTCTTTCTTTCCTTTGTCAGAACAAATTTTGCAATAGCACATCACGTTTACTTTGTTGGCAGTGGGTGGCACTTTTTCTGGAAAATGGACACCAAAATTTCTATCTAGGCTAGTGGTTGGTGTTGGTTCCAGTGTTCGAATATCTCCTCCTGTATCTACGAAACCCATACTAACTTTTTTATAAAGCCGCTAGAGATGTGTTTTGCTTGGTGACATCCTTGTACAAAATAAAACCATTCACAGTGGACATCAGGACAACAGCCATTTCATTGTTTTTGTTGGGAATGGGTAGTAATTATAAAGCTGATTGACACAGTCTAAACTAGTCTTGTTCGTATTCGATTATAATAATATTTGCTTTATTGTTGTTGTAAAACTTCATATTGAACGTACAGAAAACTCTTTGACGGTTCCTTGATGTCTTACGGAGAGGCAGCATACATCACGTTTATTTTTTCCATTTGAACACTAGAATAGGACCCTGCCTCAAAACAAAAACCATTTCATTTTACTTCAGCTTTCTTGTTAGTAGGCCCCCTTCTGTTCTTCATGACGGTCAAAACAGCTAGTGTCTGATGTTTCTACAGTATGCTCAATAAAGGCACTCTTGTAAATCGAGTCCTACTGCAACTTCGAGACAAAATATGAACACTATCGCTGCCCTATAGCCGCCAGTCACATAGAATTCGGGAAAACACATTTCAGCAAATGGAAAAGCTACCCCTGTACGGAATACGGGCGCCGTCCATACGGCCGATACATCCCCACGCGTATGGCGTACGAGCATAGTGCTGAAAGTGTTAAATCATCGGAAAAACCCACACCCATTACTCTGCAGTCCCACAGAAAACGGCAGAAAAATGCCTAGACTTTAATCGACGCCCGCGCGCGGAAATACACTTTCGAATACTTTGACAGCTTTCCGTTCCGGAAACGAAACTCCATTGCTCACAGAGAAAATCCCATTCCAGAATTCCGAAACGATAATTTCGTTTAAACACAAACTCCGACCCAGAGGGATCACGACTTGCCACGTCAATCCCGCGAGAGCTGACGACCGACTATCTCTCTTCCGTGGGATCCTCACCATCCCACGAAATTGTTTAAAATATTAGCTTTTCAGCCAACCAGGTAACAGGAGCAAAAGATAGGCATTGTGATTGGTCTCTCCCTTGCTTCTGCTAACAGCGCTGCCGAAAGGTGCTGCCTTATAACAGCATATTTAGAAACCCCCCCCCCCCCCCCCCCTGAAACGGTCGCCATGGGGAAATTTTTCTCCGTGTAAAGCCAACCTCTTAGCAGGATTAGGAAAAATGCAGGTCATCGTCTTCAGGACAACCGAAACCCGTACCCACGGCCGCCGGAAACTGGCTGATGTGACTTCGGTATCGAAACAGAATTACAACACTAGGACAGCTTGGAAATTATATATAATAACTCGTGAAGGTGTTATTGTGTTGACACACCGCGAAAAACTTCGTAAATTAAGGCTGAACTGCAACAACATGTAACGTATTTATTTTATTTATTTAACTTGATATAATTAGGTCGATCATGCCGTATCTAACATCGGAGCAAGATTTCACACATACATTACTTTTTTTACATCATAGTTAGCCTACCTTAGAAATAACAGTTTAATATGACAAATAGTCTTAAAATGGTTTGAGTGTCTATAGCGACAATGTACGTAAATACTGACTATGAACTAATAAAATCAATACTGGCAGTACTTGCGTTACTGCTGCTGCTGATACTAATAGTGATAATCGTAGCAAGAATAATAATGACAATAATAACTGTAATGATAGTGGCAGATGTAAGAAATATTTAAAGATGTCCAAAATAGATTTATCTGTTATAGCGAAATCTGGGGAAAGGAAGTTTAAGGGGACTGCAAAAAAACTAAACCCCGTTCGAACAGACCTCGGAAGGCCCAACGGTGCCGTCCGACCGCCGAGTCATCCTGAGCGTCACTGTATGCGGATGTGGTCGGCACCCCGCTCTCCCAGTCGTTGTCATCTGTCGTGACCGGTTACTGGGACTGCACCAGCTAATAACACTGGGAAATGAGCAAGATCTGGTAGGAAAGAAGGGTGTATATAGTGATATGCAGCTTGGACCTCGTCGGGACACACTAACATGGGGGTATAGAAATGAAATTAAAAAATTACTTACTATAATTACTTTTTATTTAGAACACAATTACATGGAACTCTTTGTGGCAGAAGTAGTTGGCACGCCGTATTTTTTTGGAAGATTTCACCTTTTTCAGAAAATATTTTTCCCCTTTTACGTATTTATAAAACTCTATACAAGTCAGCTTGTAGTTAAAGCTTAACAATTCTCTCAGCTGCGCCCTTTAACGACAGCCATTTTTTCCCTCGAATAATGGTGCTAGATCTAGAAAGTGGTTGCATCGTCGGTACGGGATACACAAACTGCAACGCCATCTGTGAGACGATCTTTTCAACATAAACTTCTTGACATCCGGATGACTTCTGGATTTACATGCTGCGTTAGCGTTAGTACATGTTGCACTAACGTCAGTACTTGAGCCAGGCTCGTAGCAATGTTTCGCAAAATCGATACAAAATTGGGTCTTGTCGGGATGTCTACCCAAGAAGGTCCATAACGGTGACGGTCCCGATATATACTGAGACGGGTGACAATCCTAGATATACGAAGAAAACGAGTGAGTACAGCGACAATGATAATCATTATCATTAGTTTACTACATGTGACATTAAATGTTTTATAAAGCTGGAGATTTATTCACTACTCCAATATAATGCAGAAGGTTATTGTGGAGTTGGTTTCCTGCTACTAAGGACTGCTAGAAAAGTGACTGAACGACGGAATGGAACACAAAGGATTTTGCTGTGAAGGGAACGGGTGTTTAAGTTGTTTAGGCAATAGCGTGAATGTCGAGGAGAGATAGTTATTGGGGACAGTGTAAGATAGTGGAGAAGACAGGTAATGGAAATCTCTGTGCCTGTGTGCATGCAGCCAGGATAGCTGTGCATACGACGGTGAAATATGATCAAAGTGTTGATTACCACAGATGTAACGAATACAGACGTTCACAACCAGTTACAGGTGCCGTGAGCTTTCTAGAGAAAAGTCTTGCAGGATGACAACGCTATAATAAATAATTGGAAGTATAAGTATGTACAAGTTTTTTTTCGGGTCAAGAGGGAAGAGCTTTTCGTATTTTTGTAGGGCATGCAGATACTGATTGCTTCTAGTACACTGCAGTTTCAAACACAGAATTCTTGTGAAAGGGAAATTTTTCTGTCTTATGCAGTCAGTCAGTCAGTGAAGGCGTCCGTTTTAAATTCTTAAAATGGTTCAAATGGCTCTGAGCACTATGGGACTTAACATCTATGGTCATCAGTCCCCTAGAACTTAGAACTACTTAAACCTAACTAACCTAAGGACATCACACAACACCCAGTCATCACGAGGCAGAGAAAATCCCTTACCCCGCCGGGAATCGAACCTGGGAACCCGGGTGTGGGAAGCGAGAACGCTACCGCACGACCACGAGCTGCGGACCTTAAATTCTTAGGGCTGGGACTAGATGAAAAGCTTTATTGCAAGAATCGTATTTAAGACCTATTGCAGAAGTTGAATGCTGCTGTGTTGAGTATGACAATAGTCTTTACTGTCTCTGACAGTGACAGGCGAAGGCTTGTTAAGTTTTTATCTTTTCACTTTGTTATCTGCTATAATATCATATTCTGAGGCACTCGCCAAGAACAATTTTAGTCCAGAAAAGGACGATCAGGCTGATATGCTGCACCATTTCTTGAAATAAGTGTAGGCTGTTATTCAGATGTATCAGAATTCTAGCTCTGCATCCCACTGCATCAGGAATTTTTTGTTGAAAATATCGAGTCATTCATTCAGTGAACACTAGACGGAAAAATAATTTCACCTTGAATGACTTTTACGTGGCAGTGTACAAGAAGTTCTGCGCTATTCAGCAGGTCTCAGCATCAATAGCACTTCAGCAGAATTGAAAAAATTGACTGATAACCTCCAGATTTTCAAGTCTCCTTGTGACAGACTCCTTCTACTCTGTACAGGAGTTCCACGCAGTAGTTGAGAACTTTTCTCTGTACTGTGTTATTTGTTGGTACACCCTCTCGCAGTTTTTTTAGGAGGGGGCGGTGTTTATCAGTTCATTAATTTATGTAGCTTTGGCACGCATGGACCCACGGAACCTGTTAAATAAATCCACTGACGGGAAAGAATCTCAACATAAACGAAAGTTGGTAGGCATGTTTCCACATCTGAAAGATGGTCTCTGTTCAGATATCGTGCCTGTTGCGTAAGAGTGGCGGTAGTAGCTGCACTATGAGAATGTAAATCAAGTTTGCTTTAAACAGACGCTATAACGGTCGCGAGCGCTAGTTAATACAGAGCGTCATGACGGATACAGGGATTAGTGAACACAAGGTCATTGTAGCGAGACTCAAAACCATATCAACCAAAACCACTAAAAATAAACGCAAAATATATCTATTTAAAACAGCAGATAAAAATTCGCTTGATGCCTTCCTAAGAGAGAGTCTCCATTCCTTCCAAGCTAATTACGTAAGTGTGGACCAGATATGGCTCAAATTCAAAGATACAGTGTCGACAGCAATAGATAGATTCATAGTGCATAAAAAAAATACATGTCAAATTCAGAAGAAAGCAAAATCCCCAAGACTGGCCAAGTTTCACGGAAGTTCGAAATTCATTGCGTTCAAAATATGGTAGGAAACCCAAAGAGATTCTGGTCGTATGTAAAGGACACCAGTGGCAAAAAACAGTCAATACCGTCACTGCGCGTTAGCGATGGAAATGTTTCCGATGTGGTGCCACTAAAGCGGAGTTTCTAAATATAGTTTTCCGTAATTCCTTCACGAAGGGAGACGTAAATATTTCAGAATTCGAAATCGGAACAGCTGTTAGCATGAGTGACATAAAAGCAGATATCTTAGGTGTTGCGAAACAACTCAAATCACTTAAGAAAGGCAAGTCTTCCGGTCCAGTGTGTGTGTGTGTGTTTTTTTTTTTTTTAACGTCCCGTCGACAACGAGGTCATTAGAGACGGAGCACAAGCTCAGGTTAGGGAAGGATGGGGAAGGAAGTCGGCCGTGCCCTTTCAAAGGAACCGTCCCGGCATTTGCCTGAAACGATTTAGGGAAATCACGGAAAACCTAAATCAGGATGGCTGGAGACGGGATTGAACCGTCGTCCTCCCGAATGCGAGTCCAGTATCTTCCGGTACAGATGGTATACCAATCAGGTTCCTTTCAGAGTATGCAGACATAATAGCGCCTCTCTTAGCAATCATATACAACCGCTCACTTGACTAAAGGTCTGTTCCTAAAGACTGGAAAGTAGCAAAGGTCACATCAATATTCAAGAAGGGAAATAAGAGTAACCCATTGAATTACAGACCCATATCACTGATTTCAATTTGCAGTGGGATTTTGGAGCATATACTGTACTCGAACATTATGAATGACCTTGAAGAAGATGACTTATTGATACAAAACCAACACGGATTCAGAAAATATCGTTCTTGAACAACGCAGCTAGCTCTTTATTCCCATGAAGTAATGAGTGCTGTCGACAAGGGATCTCAGATCGATTTCATATTCCTAGATTTCCTGAAGGCTTTTTATACCGTTCCTCAGAAGCGACTATTAATCAAATTGCATGCATATGGAGTATCGTCTCAGTTCTGTGACTGGATTCGTGATTTCCTCTCAGAGAGGTCACAGTTCGTAGTGATAGATGGTAAATCACCGAGTAGAAGTGATATCTGGCGTTCTGCAAGGTAGTGTCATATGCCCTCTGCTGTTCCTGCTTTACATAAATGATCTAGGTGATAATTTGAGCAGCCCCCTTAGACTGTTTGCAGATGACGCTGTAATTTAGCGTCTAGTAAAATCATCAGACGATCAATTCCAATTACAAAATGATGTAGAGAGAATTTCTGTATGTGTGCGAAAAGTGGCAATTAGCACTAAACAAAGAAAAGTGCGAGGTCATCCACATGGGTACTAAAAGAAATCCGATAAATTTTGGGTATACGATAAATCGCACAAATCTAAGGGCTGTCAATTCGACTAAATACCTAGGAATTACAATTACGAGCAACTTAAATTGGAAAGACCACATAGATAATATTGTGGGGAAGGCGAAACAAAGACTGCGCTTTGTTGGCGGAACACTTAGAAGATGCGACAAACCCGCTAAAGAGACAGCCTACATTACACTTGTCCGTCCTCTGCTGGAATATTGTTGCGCGGTGTGGGATCCTTACCAGGTAGGATTGACGGAGGACATCGAAAAAGTGCGAAGAAGAGCAGCTCGTTTCGTGTTATCGCACAATATGGCTGAGAGTGTCACTGATATGATATATGAGTTGGGGTGGCAGTCACTGAAACAAAAACGGTTTTCTTTGCGGTAAGATATATTTATGAAATTTCAATCGCCAACTTTCTCTTTCGAATGCGAAAATATTTTGCTGACACCCACCTACGTAGGGAGAAATGATCATCATAATAAAATAAGAGAAATCAGAGCTCGAACGGAAAGATTTAGGTATTCCTTTTTCCCACGTGCCATTCGAGAGTGGAATGGTTAAAAAATGTTCAAATGTGTGTGAAATCTGATAGGACTTAACTGCTAAAGTCATCGGTCCCTAAGCTTACACACTATTTAACCTAAACTATCCTTAGGGCAAACACACACACCCATGCCCGAGGGAGGACTCGAACCTCCGTCGGGCTCAGCCGCACAGTCCATGATTGCAGAGTGGAATGGTAAAGAAGTAGTATGAAAATGGTTCGATGAACTCTCTGCCAGGCACTTAAGTGTCAATTGCAGAGTAACCATGTAGATGTCGATGTACCTTCGAGATTGGACGTGGTGAGTTGACGTTAGTCAAGACTTCCTTTAAGGGGCTCCGGAAAGGCTCAAAATCACGAAAAGTTCAATTTTTACTTTTTTGCGTTTTCTGAATCTGCAGACTATTACCTTTTAATAGATATATAATTTATTCAATTCCGAAGACTACAACTATTTTTAAATTTTTTTTAAAATGTGTTCTACATGGGCATGACCCACTGTGGCGCTGTTAAACTGCTGTCAAATGGTGTTATTATTAACGTCCGTGTTCATCAGGTACATTTTAGTGATGTGAGATAAAGTATCTGTTGTGGCTAACCTGTGATGGTTCAATATATATCGCTGGTGTGATTGTCGATTGTTTCATGTTTATTTACTCTGTCGTTATCTCGAAAATATTCGTAATTAATTCTGTTTCTTGAGTCTCTGTTTTGTTGAAGTATAATAATGAGTAAAAGTAAAGTTATTAGAAATCCTCTGAAGGCTTTTAAGAAAAGGAGAAATGTTGGAAAGCCAAAGGTATGTGTTATTACTGTAAACAATAAAGACGATAACCAAGTGAGTGAACCTAACCTCTCAAGTACACCTGCCCATAGCAGTCAAAGTGGGAAAGAAAATACTTCCCAGAAGAAGCTTGGTTCAATGAGTGAAAACTATGAATGTTTTATGGGCGAATCGGATGTGAATGAAATATTTGATATGTCGGTTCTCAAAGGAATTTTTTCAAACTGTGTAAGACGTATTCATTGTAGTGAAGTTGGTCTGGAACTCTCCATAATAAATCACGTAGGACTTGCTAGTGAAATACAACTGAAATGTGATAAGTGTTCATACATGACCACCTTTTGGAACAGTGTTGCAGTAACTGCAACTGAAGAAAATGGTAGCAAAATCTACGAACACAACAACGAGCGATGCTTGCTTTAGACAAGGAACGCCTTCGGGCTGCAGACAGGGCTGTAAAGAGTCAAGAAATACAAGCAAGAGTAAACAGGAGGAGGAACAAGAGGAAGCTGGAGGAGGAGTTTGCAGAGGATGAAGATAATCCATCCTATGGACCTGAAATGCACTAAAAAGTTAATCCAATCTTTGTCGCTCGATTCCCAAAACTTTTATTTTCTCATACTAATTACATGTTTCTAAGGATCTTCCAAACGTATTTGTTTCAAACTTTCAGCAAATGTTACACAGTACCTTCTGCATAATTTAACACAGCCTTTTTCCTAAAAACTGTATATTTTTTAATATATAAATAAAAAATTGCAAAAAAATGTTGTGAATTTTCATTACAATTGAAAAAAAATTATCTTTAATAACTGAAGTAAAATTTTGTAAAATCCCTGTGTTAAGTTGTAGCCCATATTCCAATAAATAATCTGTGAAAAGTTCAACTTGCTACCTCAAATACTTTGTGAGGAAAGATGTAATTTATAAGCGTTATTTTAACATTGCAAGTATAGGGCGTTCCGGAGCCCCTTAAGCGAGAGCTCGTTGCAGGGCAGAGTGGAGGTCTGTTGTGTTTTCTTATGAAAGCTGGTTCTGCCTCGGTGCCAGTGATCGCCGCGTGTTGGTAAGAAAGAGGCTAGTTGAGGGCCTATAACCAACTCATCTGTGTTCTAGACACATTGGACCTACACCTAGAGTTGTGATTTGGGGCGCGATTTCGTTTCACAGCAGAAGCACTGTCGTGGTTATCCCAGGCACTCTGCAAAATTGTACTTCAGTCTAGCATTTCACATTCACAATGGCTTATCTTACGTTAATCAGTTACATATGTTACCTAGGAGACGATATAAAATGTGACTGGCAATGGCAAGGAAAGCGTTTCTGAAGAAGAGAAATTTGTTAGCATCGAGTATAGATTTAAGTGTCAGTCTATATTGAATCTCAATGTAGACAAGTGTAATGTGCTGCGAATACATAGAAAGATAGATCCCTTATCATTTAGCTACAAAATAGCAGGTCAGCAACTGGAAGCAGTTAATTCCATAAATTATCTGGGAGTACGCATTAGGAGTGATTTAAAATGGAATGATAATATAAAGTTGATCGTCGGTAAAGCAGATGCCAGACTGAAATTCATTGGAAGAATCCTAAGGAAATGCAATCCGAAAACAAAGGAAGTAGGTTACAGTACGCTTGTTCGCCCACTGCTGGAATACTGCTCAGCAGTGTGGGATCCGTACCAGATAGGGTTGATAGAAGAGATAGAGAAGATTCAACGGAGAGCAGCGCGCTTCGTTACAGGATCATTCAGTAAACGCGAAAGGGTTACGGAGATGATAGATGAACTCCAGTGGAAGACTCTGCAGGAGAGACGCTCAGTAGCTCGGTACGGGCTTTTGTTAAAGTTTCGAGAACATACCTTCACCGAAGAGTCAAGCAGTATATTGCTCCCTCCTACATATATCTCGCGAAGAGACCACGAGGATAAAATCAGAGAGATTAGAGCCCACACAGAAGCATACCGACAATCCTTCTTTCCACGAACAATACGAGACTGGAATAGAAGGGAGAACCGATAGAGGTACTCAGGGTACCCTCCGCCACACACCGTCAGGTGGCTTGCGGAGTATGGATGCAGATGTAGATGTAGATGTCGTTTCTGAAAGTATTTGTATGGAGTGTAGCAACGTATGGAAGTGAAACGTGGACGATAAATAATCTAGACAAGAAGAGAATAGAAACTTTCGAAATGTGGTGCTACAGAAGAATGCTGAAGATCATATGGGTAGATCACGTAAGTAATGAAGAGGTATTGAATAGAATTGGGGAGAAGAGAAATTTGTGGCACAACTTGACTAGAAGAAGGGATCGGTTGGTAGGGCATATTCTGAGGTATCAAGGGATCACCAATTTAGTATTGGAGGGCAGCGTGGTGAGTAAAAATCGTAGAGGGAGACCAAGAGATGAATACACTAAACAGATTCAGACGGATGTCGGTTGCAGTAGGTACTGGGAGATGAAGAAGCTTGCACAGGATAGAGTAGCATGTAGAGGTGCATCAAACCAGTCTCTGGACTGAAGACCACAACAACAACACGTTACCTAAGCAACGCATTCCCGAAATTTCATTACTCTATATTAATTATTTTTTCCGTCAGCTTAGAAATGACTATAACGATGGATCAAAACGGAAGTCCTCGACAAGGAGTTGGGTGGGAGAGACTCGTCGAAGTGAGTGGAGGTTAGAGAGGAATTGCGGAGCTAGGCCGGACGTATAAGAGGGAGACCAAGAAGAGGCGGGTAGCAGGGAGGCTATGCCGGCGCGGTGCGGAGCGCCTGTGTGCAGTTGTTTGCGTGTGATTGAATCGCCGCCCGCATATTCGGCATTCCCTCCGGCCCCGGTCCCAGTCCTCCGCGATTTGCGGACGCTCCACTGCGCTGCAGCCCCTACCGAATGGTTTATAGGAATAGCTACATCGGGGCGCAGCCAGCGCGAAGAACATCCCGCGCCGGATGGGGGCGGCGTGGGCGGCGGTGAGGGCGATAAAGTCTCAAGATCAGGCGAAGGGCTGAGGGCCGAGGGCTGAGGCGACGCTGCAGGGCGGCGCGCGTCTTGCGAGGAATGCCGGGTAATTACGGCACTTACAGCGGCGCCGGCGCCGCGCCGGACAGGCTGTATTAGCATCGTGGAATGCAATTAGGAACAGATGCTTCATTTCTGTCCGCCATGCCCTGCCCTGTCCTGTCCTCCGGAGACTTGCGGACCCGCCGTGAGCATTAAGGAGGCCCAGCCCCGCCTCACCGCCTGCAACGACCCTCCAACGGCTCGGCAACCGTGCGTCTGCCGTTCCTTAACGCCCCTAAAACGATCAAACAATTTGTCCAACTTCGCTAGCTTTCTTAAACGTTTGACGGTGTGCGGCCTTGTTTTAAGTGTTTGTCAAGTATACAGCGTGTTTGACGTTCTCGAGAAAACGTTACATCGACGGCAGATTTGCAAGATGGCGGACGTTGTTTGTGGGTGATGTTTCGCAGCACATGTTTAGCGACAAAGTGTTACATTCACAGTTTTAATCTGCCAGAAAGTTTCTTATCAGCGCACACTCCGCTGCAGAGTGAAAATCTCATTCTGGAAACATCCCCAAGGCGGTCGCTAAGCCATGTCTCCGCAATATCCTTTCTTTCAGGAGTGCTAGTTCCGCAAGGTTCGCAGGAGAGCTTCTGTAAAGTTTGCAAGGTAGGAGACAAGGTACTGGCAGAATTAAGGCTGTGAGGACGGGGCGTGAGTCGTGCTTGGGTAGCTCAGTTGGTAGAGCACTTGCCCGCGAAAGGCAAAGGTCCCGAGTACGAGTCTCGGTCGGGCACACAGTTTTAATCTGCCAGCAAGTTTCATATCAGCGCACACTCCGCTGCAGAGTGAAAATCTCATTCTGTTTCATTACAATTTATCTCACTGTACCACGAGTTTCTCCGACTATGGAAACTACCACCAAAGACAAAATCAAAATAGCACTGGCTGTTAACAAGAGGGAGCAGGCGTTCCATATTTCCCAGTCATGTATTACGCACGAACACGACAAGTAACTTGCCATTCTACACGCTACATACAAGCGGGAGAGCAATAAAGTAAAAAACAACCCGGGTAAGAGCGAGTGGGACTCGCCCACCGAGGGTTTCGTACAAATTTAATTACGTATGTAAACAGTTGTCCATCCCGAGAATCGAGAATCTCAACGATTTTTGCCTGTTTGTTAGCAGGGAAACGAATCTTAACAAATGGTTCAAATGGCTCTAAGCTCTATCAGTCCCCTAGAACTTAGAACTATTTAAACCTAACTAACCGAGGCAGGATTCGAACCTGCGACCGTAGCAGTCGCGCGGTTCCAAACTGTAGCGGCTAGAACCGCTCGGCCACCCCAGCCGGCGGATCTTAACAGGATGGACAGGCAACCACATAATAAATGACAAAAAAGTTCGTATGATATACACTACTGGCCATTAAAATTGCTACACTACGAATATGACGTGCTACAGACGCGAAATTTAACCGACAGGAAGAAGATGCTATTATACGCAAATGATTAGCTTTTCAGAGAATTCACACAAGGTTGGCGCCGGTGGCGACACCTACAACGTGCTGACATGAGGAAAGTTTCCAACCGATTTCTCATACACAAACAGCAGTTGACCGGCGTTGCCTGGTGAAACGTTGTTGTGATGCCTCCTGTAAGGAGGAGAAATGCCTACCCTCACGTTTTCGATTTTGATAAAGGTCGGATTGTAGCCTATCGCGATTGCGGTTTATCGCATCGCGACATTGCTGCTCGCGTTGGTCGAGATCCAATGAATGTTAACAGAATATGGAATCGGTGGGTTCAGGAGGGTAATACGGAACGCCGTGCTGGATCCCAACAGCCTCGTATCACTAGCAGTCGAGATGACAGGCATCTTATCCGCATGGCTGTAACAGATCGTACAGCCACGTCTTGATCCCTGAGTCAACAGATGGGGACGTTTGCAAGACAGCAACCATTTGCACGAACAGTTCAACGACGATTGCAGCAGCATGGACTATCAGCTCGGAGACCACGGCTGCGGTTACCCTTGACGCAGCATCACAGGCAGGGGCGCCTGCTATCGTGTACTCAACGACGAACCTGGGTGCACGAATCGTAAAACGTCATATTTTCGGATGAATCCAGGTTCTGTTTACAGCATCATGATGGTCGCATCCGTGTTTGGCGACATCGCGGTGAACGCACATTGAAAGCGTGTATTCGTCATCGCCATACTGGCGTATCACCCGGCGTGATGATATGGGGTGCAATTGGTTACACGTCTCGGTCACCTCTTGTTCGCATTGACGGCATTTTGAACAATGGACGTTACATTTCAGATGTGTTACGACCCGTGAAACTACCTTTCATTCGATCCCTGCGAAACCTTACATTTCAGCAGGATAATGCACAACCGCATGTTGCAGGTCCTGTACGGGCCTTTCTGTATACAGAAAATGTTCGACTGCTGCCCTGGCCATCACATTCTCTAGATCTCTCACCAACTGAAAATGTCTGTTCAATGGTGGCCGAGCAACTGGCTCATCACAATACGCCAGTCACTACTCTTGATGAACTATGGTGTCGTGTTGAAGCTGCATGGGCAGCTGTACCTGTAGACGCCATCCAAGTTCTGTCTGACTCAATGCCAAGGCGTATCAAAGCCGTTATTACGGCCAGAGGTGGTTGTTCTGGGTACTGATTTCTCAGGATCTATGCATCCAAATTGCGTGAAAATGTAATCACATGTCAGATCTACTATGATATATTTGTCCAATGAATACCCGTTTATCATCTTCCTGGTGTAGCAATTTTAATAGCCAGTAGTCTAATTACAAAATTTCGAAGTTTTCCTTTGCTTGTACTGTGAAATCTCTATTCTTGCCAAGTATCATGATTCTAGGACAGAGGGAAGTACCCTATAGGTTTTGATGAGTGAGACTGCGGGTATCAAAATACAAAACATAAATGGACGTTTCTTTCGACTGCATTGACTTAGAAACTTCAGTTTGTTACACCACCAAGGGACCGTAGGCCTTAATGTGCAACATAAATTTCATCTTGATTGGTCCACCTGTTCCTGAGAAAAAGGGTTTTTAACAGTCGAACAGACAGATGGATAGACAACGAAGTGGACATATAAGGGCTCCGTTTCTACCGACTGAGGTACGAACCCTAAAGAGAGTCGAAGCTCTTCGGTTCTTACACGGACCGTTTATATGTTCCCAAGCTGTGGTGTTTAAGTGAATTGTTATTAGAGACCAAGTCGAAGAGAAGAAATATTTCCGTCTTCTTTTTCAGTGTAGCGGCGAAGTATCTCTAAGAAGCTTAAGGGGACCACAACCTGCCTATATAACCCATGTTAATTTAGGCAAGTATTTGACGCATTTCTAAAAAACTATTTGATGCAGGACCTTAATATTTTTACTGTATGTTACATGATGCTAATAGAGTCAACTGTACTAAAATCTACTTTATCCATTATTGTTTTTAAGAAATTCTTTTTTAAATTTATTAACAAAAAATATTAAGTTTTTCTGCAGAAAATATTTTTGGTGAACTTCCTATAAGGGGAATATTAATGAATGTAATACCAGAGGTGGCTTTTTATGTTATGCAGAGTCTTTGAAAATTTCATTCATTTACCTATGATAGTTTCTGATATAATGGCGCACATGTACTGAAAATTTTAGTTTGCGGAAATTGACTTTAAAGAAAGAACTTTTGAAATTTGTTACTTACGGTTAATTAAAATTGTCCTGCTGTATATGATCTTTGGCCTCTAGCGGTCCTCCATCTTCTTTTTCGTCTTCCTGAATGTTTGTCTTACTTTCTTGGCTATATTAGATGCAGAGCTGTCTACATCGGCTATTCTCATTTTATCGCAGTGTTGCAGCCCAGTGATCATATTTTCACCAGGATTAATTCCCAGCTTTTTCAGTACCCAACACTTTCCAATATTACCACAATTGAATGTAATAACAGCATCATGAACTCCTAGTTTCATTGTATGCATGCCTACAAACACAGTATTAGGAATGGGGTTCCAAATTATGGTGTTGAAACATTCATTTGGGTTCTGTGTCTGCCCATGCACACATTTCCTTAGAAGGTCAGGATGAGCCAAGTCTCTGAAAATAGGTTTAATTGCTGTAATAACAGCAGCAGGAAGAGAATGCTCGTGAGAATAAGATTCTCCAGTTGCCTGTGCCCTGTTGTATTTGCACCACGAATTTTCTCCTGATGGACACAACGCATGACATGGCTTATCATCAGTAGAGGACTTATGCAAGAATACGGCCCAAACATATCCCTTCATTGCCTCCAGAGTTTCTTTATTTCTCCTAATTACCTGCCCTTAGTATATCTGCAAGTTTTCTATTTCAGTTTTAGTTAACCGACCCTGCCTGGTCAACAATTTTCCATCTTCTAAATTTTTTCCTCTCATATCAACAGTTAGTTTTCTCAGCCTTGTTCTCAAATGTTTTTGAATATGGTCTACACATTCTATTTTGCTAATAATGGCATCTCCATATGGCTTAGAGTTAACGGTGGGTGGGTTGACAGTGGGTGACAGAAAAGTGGGCGTGGCACATACACGTGGTAGGAAAATGCTTTTTAAATTCTCGAAAAAAATTTGTTTCAACAAAATCCTTTTCAGAGTACTTAAATAAAACCTTAATCTATCGAAATATGATGAAAATCGAAAACCGATTTTTTCAACCTGGACCATGGTGTGGTCCCCTTAAGGGGCGGTCAGAAACTTTCTGTTGGAACGCCATACAGTCCAAAATGGGTACGCCAATCAGGCAAAATTTCCGTAAGCATTGAGGCAATCATCCCATCGACGCGGCAGGTTGAAGATAACCATTTCGTAAAACACCGTGTCCTGTTGAGTGAAGAAATCGATAACTGGTCGCTGTACAACCTCGTCGTACAGCCTCCTCCGACAGGAATCGTCGAACCTTCAAAGCCTTTTTTAAGGCACCGAAGGCGTGATAATCGCATGAGTAGACTGGCTATAGACTGGCTGCCCGATTATCTCCCACTTGAGTTGGAGTAGCCTCTACGTTACGAAATTTGCGATAAGGGGACATGCCCTATCATGAAACAGCAGTGTCCCTTCTCGCGCACCATTCCACAACGCTGGTTTTCCACAGACATGCAGCCCCTTACACATTCTTCACTCTCCGACGGATGTCTACCGATGTTTGTCCCTCGGCAGCCAAGAAAAAAATAATAGCACGTCGGTCCTGTTTAGACGCAGATGGTAATAACATCGCCGTAAGTCACGTTTTCGCATTTGCTGCACGCATTTAGGAAAGACACGAATGCTCCCCTAATCTCTTGCCCACATGTTGGAGTCGCACTACGTTGCATATACGATGCGGCAACCCCCGCAACCGGAAACTTTTTGGTTCAAATGGCTCTGAGCGCTATGGGACAACATCTATGGTCATCAGTCCCCCTAGAACTTAGAACTACTTAAACCTAACTAACCTAAGGACGTCACACAACACCCAGTCATCACGAGGCAGAGAAAATCCCTGACCCCGCCGGGAATCGAACCCGGGAACCCGGGCGTGGGAAGCGAGAACGCTACCGCACGACCACGAGCTGCGGACAGGAAACTTTTTGATCGCCCCCTTTCGGATAAAAGTGATGTATTCATCAGGTTCTGTGATTAATATCTCCTTTATCGGATTTTCATGGGTATAGTTCTCTCTCTCAGTTTCAACCATTCCCTCCATCAGCGTCTTATTTTTTTCTTCTTCTCTCCATACAATGCGAAAGTCAATGCAAGAACTACCCACTAGTGTCGACATACTCCACAACACGAACAGCAGCAGCAAATTGAAGTTAACTGACAAACTTTGTTGATACGTCTGCGACCTTGTTTGAGAAACCCGTCGACAGAAAAGAGCAAATTTGACAAAAATGTTTGATCGTTACCTAGGTCCTTTATACACTCCTGGAAATTGAAATAAGAACACCGTGAATTCATTGTCCCAGGAAGGGGAAACTTCATTGACACATTCCTGGGGTCAGATACATCACATGATCACACTGACAGAACCACAGGCACATAGACACAGGCAACAGAGCATGCACAATGTCGGCACTAGTACAGTGTATGTCCACCTTTCGCAGCAATGCAGGCTGCTATTCTCCCATGGAGACGATCGTAGAGATGCTGGATGTAGTCTTGTGGAACGGCTTGCCATGCCATTTCCACCTGGCGCCTCAGTTGGACCAGCGTTCGTGCTGGACGTGCAGACCGCGTGAGACGACGCTTCATCCAGTCCCAAACATGCTCAATGGGGGACAGATCCGGAGATCTTGCTGGCCAGGGTAGTTGACTTACACCTTCTAGAGCACGTTGGGTGGCACGGGATACATGCGGACGTGCATTGTCCTGTTGGAACAGCAAGTTCCCTTGCCGGTCTAGGAATGGTAGAACGATGGGTTCGATGACGGTTTGGATGTACCGTGCACTATTCAGTGTCCCCTCGACGATCACCAGTGGTGTACGGCCAGTGTAGGAGATCGCTCCCCACACCATGATGCCGGGTGTTGGCCCTGTGTGCCTCGGTCGTATGCAGTCCTGATTGTGGCGCTCACCTGCACGGCGCCAAACACGCATACGACCATCATTGGCACCAAGGCAGAAGCGACTCTCATCGCTGAAGACGACACGTCTCCATTCGTCCCTCCATTCACGCCTGTCGCGACACCACTGGAGGCGGGCTGCACGATGTTGGGGCGTGAGCGGAAGACGGCCTAACGGTGTGCGGGACCGTAGCCCAGTTTCATGGAGACGGTTGCGAATGGTCCTCGCCGATACCCCAGGAGCAACAGTGTCCCTAATTTGCTGGGAAGTGGCGGTGCGGTCCCCTATGGCACTGCGTAGGATCCTACGGTCTTGGCGTGCATCCGTGCGTCGCTGCGGTCCGGTCCCAGGTCGACGGGCACGTGCACCTTCCGCCGACCACTGGCGACAACATCGATGTACTGTGGAGACCTCACGCCCCACGTGTTGAGCAATTCGGCGGTACGTCCACCAGGCCTCCGTATGCCACGGCATGCCCACTATACGCCCTCGCTCAAAGTCCGTCAACTGCACATACGGTTCACGTCCACGCTGTCGCGGCATGCTACCAGTGTTAAAGACTGCGATGGAGCTCCGTATGCCACGGCAAACTGGCTGACACTGCCGGCGGCGGTGCACAAATGCTGCGCAGCTAGCGACATTCGACGGCCAACACCGCGGTTCCTGGTGTGTCCGCTGTGCTGTGCGTGTGATCATTGCTTGTACAGCCCTCTCGCAGTGTCCGGAGCAAGTATGGTGGGTCTGACACACCGGTGTCAATGTGTTCTTTTTTCCATTTCCAGGAGTGTATACTGACGCTACTCCAAGTAAGTATTGCAAGTAATTTCGACTGGTCTCACACTGTTCTGTTTGACTGTGTAAGCGGTAGCGGTACGAGAAGCTCTCAAATTTGCTGGTGTTCGGTGTTCCAGAACCCATTTATAGTAATTGCATAGGACCAAAAAACAGTCACCCTCAGGATTCATCATTCTAATACAGGATAACAGCTCCTCCAGCCTTGATAATCGCTGTTCTGAGAGGGATAAGTCCAAAAGTTTATTTACGTACGCCATATCCGACTAAAGCCACAATTTTGTCACTGAGACGTTTACGTATGATGTGTTATTTAAGTAGATGCATATTTGACGTCAAGCCCGGCGTTTTCTTCGCTATTAAGGTGCTGACGAGGATTCATATGCCAACAGAATGTGTGTATGTCCCCGACATGAAACTGCAGAGATGAGCAGTACAAGCAATAAAATTTACGTGGGCAGAGTGGAGTCCATGGAGGGACTGTGGGGCTGTGAAATTAGATGGATTTGGCTTGCACGTGGACGAAAAGGGCTTCTCCCAAGATCTGTTGTACTAATAATGCACCATAAAGCATATGATCATAGTGTTCCGAGTTTAGGGGGTGGTTTATGATTTGGGTATTAATGGAATCCAGGGATGGGAGTAGTTTTGCATATCTTTTGAATGGATGTGGGGGTGGGTATTTGAAGACAAGGCTGTGTTGTAGGGAATAGTAAGACTGTTAGGTGGTCACTTACAATTGGATCGAGTATTTTTACTCTAATACGTCCGAGGAAGTCAGGGGATGTTAAGATGAGGTTGAGGGTAGAGTTCATATCAAGAGAGATATGCTAGGTTGGTGCAATATCATATTCGAGTGAATAAAACAGTGGCTCCACCGCTGGATCTCTACATATGATATGCTATTGATATGTAGGTAGAAGGTAATAATACAGGCGGAAAAGATGGCATCTATATAACGACAATAAACAAAAAATTTACTCACGCCCAGGAAACGTCAGCATAGCACCGTGTAATTTGGCGAGGGAGGGAGTCCACAAGTTAGATCATCCAATGTAGGCTTTCACAGCCGGTAGTGCCTTCATTTGAAGCAATATATAACACTTGCTGCTAATGTTTCATCTCCGAATGCGAGAGACATCTTCAGAGGTAAGGAGACGAAGTGCAAATGTAACTCTAGGGAGCGCCATATACACTCCTGGAAATGGAAAAAAGAACACATTGACACCGGTGTGTCAGACCCACCATACTTGCTCCGGACACTGCGAGAGGGCTGTACAAGCAATGATCACACGCACGGCACAGCGGACACACCAGGAACCGCGGTGTTGGCCGTCGAATGGCGCTAGCTGCGCAGCATTTGTGCACCGCCGCCGTCAGTGTCAGCCAGTTTGCCGTGGCATACGGAGCTCCATCGCAGTCTTTAACACTGGTAGCATGCCGCGACAGCGTGGACGTGAACCGTATGTGCAGTTGACGGACTTTGAGCGAGGGCGTATAGTGGGCATGCCGTGGCATATGGAGGCCGGGTGGACGTACCGCCGAATTTCTCAACACGTGGGGCGTGAGGTCTCCACAGTACATCGATGTTGTCGCCAGTGGTCGGCGGAAGGTGCACGTGCCCGTCGACCTGGGACCGGACCGCAGCGACGCACGGATGCACGCCAAGACCGTAGGATCCTACGCAGTGCCGTACGGGACCGCACCGCCACTTCCCAGCAAATTAGGGACACTGTTGCTCCTGGGGTATCGGCGAGGACCATTCGCAACCGTCTCCATGAAGCTGGGCTACGGTCCCGCACACCGTTAGGCCGTTTTCCGCTCACGCCCCAACATCGTGCAGCCCGCCTCCAGTAGTGTCGCGACAGGCGTGAATGGAGGGACGAATGGAGACGTGTCGTCTTCAGCGATGAGAGTCGCTTCTGCCTTGGTGCCAATGATGGTCGTATGCGTGTTTGGCGCCGTGCAGGTGAGCGCCACAATCAGGACTGCATACGACCGAGGCACACAGGGCCAACACCCGGCATCATGGTGTGGGGAGCGATCTCCTACACTGGCCGTACACCACTGGTGATCGTCGAGGGGACACTGAATAGTGCACAGTACATCCAAACCGTCAGCGAACCCATCGTTCTACCATTCCTAGACCGGCAAGGGAACTTGCTGTTCCAACAGGACAATGCACGTCCGCATGTATCCCGTGCCACCCAACGTGCTCTAGAAGGTGTAAGTCAACTACCCTGGCCAGCAAGATCTCCGGATCTGTCCCCCATTGAGCATGTTTGGGACTGGATGAAGCGTCGTCTCACGCGGTCTGCATGTCCAGCACGAACGCTGGTCCAACTGAGGCGCCAGGTGGAAATGGCATGGCAAGCCGTTCCACAGGACTACATCCAGCATCTCTACGATCGTCTCCATGGGAGAATAGCAGCCTGCATTGCTGCGAAAGGTGGATATACACTGTACTAGTGCCGACATTGTGCATGCTCTGTTGCCTGTGTCTATGTGCCTGTGGTTCTGTCAGTGTGATCATGTGATGTATCTGACCCCAGGAATGTGTCAATAAATTTCCCCTTCCTGGGACAATGAATTCACGGTGTTCTTATTTCAATTTCCAGGAGTGTATAAAGGAGGTGGAGGGGGCACCACCGTGCATCACATAACATCGATACTATTTTTATATCGTAATGCCAACATTCTCCATTGAAAGTAATCGATCATCATTCTTGCGGTGCAACGACGGCTTACAAATTTTGTCTAATTTAACACCCTCCTTTTTTCTGTTAAAGTTGTTACGGTGTTTATAAATATCAATAGCCTCTCTATACACGCACGCATGCTGATACGTGATATCAATATGATATTCGTCTCACTGAATTTTATTTCATTATCATCCCTCGGCAAACATATTCCGCTACTGCGACTTACACGTATGGCCTGGACGGCAGTTCCTCTTGTGTTCAACCACACGGGTGTTGACACTTCTTTTCGTGATGCTAATATAAACCAGTCCACAACTGCAAGGAATTTTATGTGAACCCTTTGCTGATCTTAAATATTCTTTTATCTTCCTAATGGTTCCGAAGGCAGCTTCCATACCATACTTGCTCAACACTTTCGCAATGCTACCTGTAATCGTACTAACGAACAGAAAGAAAACCTTCCCCTTGGGCTGCCATTGTTTCTTGATGATCATGATTCTCTATAGGACAGAGTGCTCGATGTACCTCTTCGTTAGAACAACAGTTCTCCTTGGATGTCGACCGTAGATCTTCAGCCTCATCTTTATAGAGCTTGTATATGTCTGACATTGAGTGAGTATGGTGGAGTGTAGGGGGAGGGGGCAATCTCAAAATTATGTTATTCTTGAAGAATCAGGCCTGCACATGCCGCCAGCAATTCTTTTTATTACTGTGACCGGTTTCGACTGCTCTACGCTGTCATCACCAGATCTTGTATCATCATTAATTGTACATTCTTGTTACATTACTGAAAGTCACACAGAGATATTGCGCCAAGTAAAACTTGGCAGATAACATCAGAATGTCACAAATAAAATAACACACAGTTAAAACATACATATTGTGCTGATGTCCCTGCATACGCTAATCGCTTCCCACTTCAAAACCACAGGGTATATAGAAAGTTACATTAATATACATTCTACCCACCACCCCAGACAAAAAACCGATGTAATTGAAACCTTGGTAGACAGGGCGCTGAAAATATGTGAGCCGAATTATTTAAAGCAAGATGTTGAACGCCAAAGGTCGACATTCAAGGGGAATGGCTATTCTAACAAGCAAATACATCGAGCTCTTCGCCCTAGGGAGAGAATCGGGATCAACGAGGCACAACGGCTGCCGAAGGGGGAGGTTATCTTTCTGTTCATTAGTAAGATTACAGATCGCATTGCGAAAGTGTTGAGCAAGTATGGTGTGGAAACTATCTCCAGATGCAACAGGAATAGAAAAGAATGTTTAACATTGGCAGAAACATAAAGGCCAATTCACACTGGCTATCATGTCATACACACATCAAAAAGAGTTTTGCATCAACCCGGTTGCCAGAACTCCTGAAGACAGACGTTAACTGTGGATATTGTATCACAGACACAGTCACTTTGACTGCTCAGAGATGCCACTAAACCCGCCCCAAGATGTAAACAACCATGCACTAGCAGCTCCTATTAGACAGAGGGGGTTCGACAGCCGATCAGTTCCACTCATTCCACCAGGAAGGAGGTACACGGCTCGTGTTGTCTGTAGTTCAACCATGCCTAGACTGTCTATACCGCGGTTCGATCGCGTCCGCATTGTTACTTTGTGCCAGGAAGCGCTCTCAACAAGGGAAGTGTCCAGGCGTCTAGGAGTGAGCCAAAGCGATGTTGTTCGGAGATGGAGGAGATACAGAGAGACATGAACTGTCGATGACATGCCTCTGCCAGTCCGCCAAAGGGCTACTACTGCAGTGGATGACCGCTACCTAAGGATTATGACTCGGAGGAACCCTGACAGCAACGCCACCATGTTGAATAATGCTTTTCGTGCAGCCACAGGAAGTCGTGTTATGACTCAAACTGTGCGCAATAGACTGCATGATGCCCAACTTCACTCCCTACGTTCATGGCGAGGTCCATCTTTGCAACCACGACACAATGCAGCGCGGTACAGATGGGCCCAACAATATGCCGAATGGAGCGCTCAGGATTGGCATCACGTTCTCTTCACCGATGAGTGTCGCATATGCCTTCAACCAGACAATCGTCGGAAACGTATTTGGAGCCAACCTGGTCAGACTGAACGCTTTAGACACAGTGTTCAGAGAGTGCAGCAAGGTGGAGATACCCTACTGTTTTGGCGTGGCATTATGTGGAGCCGACGTTCACCGCTGGTGGTCACGGAAGGCGCCGTAACGGCTATACGATACGTGAATGCCATCCTCCGACCGATAGTGCAAACATATCGCCAGCATATTGGCGAGACATTTGTCTTCATGGACTACAATTCGCGCCCCCATCGTGCGCATCTTGTGAATGAATTCCTTCAGGATAACGACATCGCTTGACTACAGTGGTCAGTATGTTCTCCAGACACGAACCCTATAGAATATGCCTGGGATAGATTGAAAAGGGCTGTTTATGGGCGAAATGACCCACCAACCACTTTGAAGGATCTACGCCTATTCGCCGTTGAGGAGTGGGACAATCTGGACGAACAGTGCCTTGATGAACTTGTGGACAGTATGCCACGACGAATACAGGCATTCATCAATACAAGAGGATGTGCTACTGGGTATTAGAGGTATCGGTGTGTACAGCAATCTGGACCACCACCTCTGGAGGTCTTGCTGTATGGTGATACAACAGGCAATGTGAGGTTTTCATGAGCAATAAAAAGGCAGAAAATGATGTTTATATTGATCTCTATTCCAATTTCCCGTACAGATTTCGGAACTCCCGGAACCAAGGTAATGCAAAACCTTTTTTTTTATATGTGTATCATGTCCCGTCCTGTCAAAACATTGTGCAATTCATTTCAAATGGCGACATCCACAGTAGCCGTCCCGACCTGTCACGTCACACAGTTCATTTTGTTGTGGTTTTCGTGCGTGATATCTTTTGTCTGTTTTTCGTTATATGATATAAATTTTTTCGTTTCGTTATTTTTCTTATAAAATTTATAATAAACGACAAAAAAAATTAATTGAAGCAGTGAGATAGCAGACTGAATTGTTCTACATGAGCGTAGGCTACTAAATTACTTGCTATCTACTACAATGCTGCCTCTGCATCACGGGGTTCCGGGTTCGATTCCCGGCGGTGTTGGGGATTTTTTTCTGTCCGGAGACTGGGTGTTTGTGTTGTCCTCATCATTTCATCATCATCATCATCATCATCATCATCATCATCATCATCACCATTCGTGACTGTGGCTAGATTGGATTACGTAAAAATTGGGACTTTGTACGGGTGCTGATGACCGCGCAGTTGAGCGTCCCACAAACCAAACATCATCATCATCATCTCTTCTACACTTATAAAGTGGATTTATATACATGCTGGTGCCCTATTTAATACTTTACGAAGAAATGGATTGCAATATGGATGCAACTTGAAATGAAAGAAGTGCTGTGGGTAGAAACAGATTGATCAGCAGGTAGAATTTATTTTAATGTTGTCAAGCATTTACAGAGTTTCATAAAGAAATGAACTGAAACCTTCAGATAATGAAAGTTGTTTGTTTAAATATATGTTCATGGCAGACTTATTTACTCTGATTGTTTGTGAAACAGTTTTGCAAGCATCAATGGTCAACATTTATGTGGTTTCACTAGGAAACCCAGTACAAATAAAGCACGTGAACTATTAAAAGCTAAATACATGATGTAAAGAAAATCTGTAGATCTTGAAGGGAAAGGTATTGAGGGAGATATGACTACTGCACAAAAATTTGCACTGAAGTAGCAACTAAACTAAATCTTAAGCAAACCATTTCTTCATGGGATGTGATGGCAGCTCGTAACTTGTGTTCCTTTCAGTAATTCTGGGTGCAGTTTGACGTAACAAGTGAAAAAAAAAGCCGGTCGGAGTGGCCTAACGGTTCTAGGCGCTACAGTCTGGAACCGCGTGACCGCTACGGTCGCAGGTTCGAATCCTGCCTCGGGCATGGATGTGTGTGATGTCCTTAGGTTAGTTAGGTTTAAGTGGTTCTAAGTTCTAGGGGACTGATGACCACAGCAGTTAAGTCCCATAGTGCTCAGAGCCATTTGAACCATTTTGGACCGGCCGGTGTGGCCGAGCGGTTCTAAGCGCTTCAGTATGGAATCGCGCGACCGCTACGGTCGCAGGTTCGAATCCTGCCTCGGGCATGGATGTGTGTGATGTCCTTAGGTTAGTTAGGTTTAAGTAGTTCTAAGTTCTAGGGAACTGATGACCTCAGATGTTAAGTCCCATAATGCTCAGAGCCATTTGAACCATTTGAACAATTTTGAGCCAAGTGAAAAAAAGAAACTGATGCTTCAACTTTCTGAAATATAAAATGCAGATTCCTCTTCCTCGATCTCCTCGAATAGTGTGTGAAATTCCCCTTCTGTATCACATAATAACGTTTCTCGGACCCACACTCCTTTTTTGTGCCGCTTTACACTTCTGGCATCCGTCTCTAATATACAAACGATCTCTGAAAGCTGAAAGCCATTTGAGTCCAGTAAGTATCATTTTCGTACAAATCTACACGCCAGCATCCATGCATACTTTGCACGTAAAGGTAGTTGACAATCGTCTTTCAAATGTAGCAATTCTCGTGAAAAAGTAGTTGAGGACAGCCATGCGAGTTGACATCACGTAACTTGAATTGTCTTGAGGTGCCGTGACGTGAAGGACCGTGTAAATACTCCTTGACGTGATGGTTCCGTGACGTGACCCTGCCGTGCATACAAATTTAATTGCAGTTGTGGACTGGTTTTAATTGTTACCACGAAAAGAAATGTTAACACCCGTGTGGTTGGACACAAGAAGAATTGCCGCCTGCGACATGGACAGATCGTCCGTAGCGGAACATTTGATCAAGAAGGAAAATTCAGTGAGACGAGCGTCGTATCGAAATCGTCGCATTATCATGCGCGTATGTATAAAAAGGTTATTGAGATTTATAAACATCGTAATAATTTTAACAGAAAAGAGGAAGTGTTAAATGAGATAAAATTTGGAAGTCGATTTTGCACCATAGGAATGACTATCGATTACTTTCAATCAAGAATGTTGGCGTTGCTAGAGACAATCTCGTAGCAGACATCATGCGATGGCTGTGGCGCCCTGTACACTGCCTCCCACAGTCGGTGATGAAACTTTAGAAGAAGATTTTATACATAGACAACGGCCTATCATCCCGGAAGTTTGAAGTGAAGTCCACAAGTTAATTCGGCTGAGATCACTCGTTGATGATCAGACCTCATAACCGAATTTCGTTGATGATAATTGTCCACTCTCTTCCAAATAGTCTCAGACGGATTCCATTGGCACGCCAGTCCAGGTGCGATGAGGTGTGAACACTTAGTTACCAGGTACGTAAGCGTATGGCCCCGTGAACTTCGCTGTTCTCATCTTGGAAGATGGCGGTGTCCACAGCACACTCATCTACATCTGCATCTACATCCATACTCCGCAAGGCACCTGACGGTGTGAGGCGGAGGGTACTTGCAGTACCTCTATCGGTTCTCCCTTCCATTCCAGTCTCGTATTGTTCGTGGAAAGAAAGATTGTCGGTATGCCTCTGTGTGGGCTCTAATCTCTCTGATTTTATCCCCAGGTCTCTTCGCGAGATATACATATGAGGGAGCAATATACTGCTTGACTCCTCGGTGAAGGTATGTTCTCGAAACTAACTGATAAGGGATATTTCTTTCTATGTATTCGCAGCACATTACACTTGTCTACATTGAGATTCAATTGCCATTCCCTGCACCATGCGTCAATTCGTTGCAGATCCTCCTGCATTTCAGTACAATTTTCCATTGTTACAACCTCTCGATATACTACAGCATGATCCGGAAAAAGCCTCAGTGAACTTCCGATGTTATCCACAAGGTCATTTATGTATATCGTGAATAGCAACGGTCTTACAACAGTCCCCTGCGGCACACCTGAAATCACTCTCACTTCGGAAGACTCATCTCCATTGAGAATGACATGTTGCGTTCTGTTATCTAGAAACTCATCAATCCAATCACATAATTGGTCCGATAGTCCATATGCTGTTACTTTGTACATTAAACATCTGTGGGGAACTGTATCGAACGCCTTGCGGAAGTCAAGAAACACGTCATCTACCTGGGAACGCGTGTCTATGGTCTACATCATGAAGATGTAGACGGAAGCACAACGTTTGCTCACCGAGAATGTCAACGAAAACAACACGGTTCGTGTCCACGGTAATCTGAATGAATGGTCCCAAGTTCCGATACGAAAAAAAGTCCTCAACAACGTCCACTTCCGAACTGGACTTCATCCTCCACACAACGTGGGTTAAACGTCTCGCTAAGCCGCGTTTTGCATCACTTAAACAGAGGCAAAATCGCTTCTAGTTGGAGCACACTACAGTTACTGTCCTATTTCTAGCTTGTTTGACCCACTGAAGATATCTTTACGTTCCTCTGGGAGCACTGTCCTTTCGTGAGTTACTCGGTTGGAAATGTCCATTGCATATCGTTCACTTAAAAAATTCGTTGAGACGGACCTGCATTCACTGATAGAAACAAAACCTGCCAGGTCTGAACCGATTGTCACTCACGACGCATGGCATTTGTCTACAGCCCCTATCAGTTAGGGTCTTTCTACAACCACTTTTTTTCATGTTAAATAGACACGTTCAACAGTTCACGCTGATGCACCAAACGTGGTGTCGTCCAAAGAGTGAGATCACTGGTTAAGGTTGGTACTTCTCGTTGGAACCATAGGCTAAGGAGAGTTGCTGCCAAACGCAGCCACGAATGAGAGACCTCGATGAAGAGACGCCCTCGAGACGTGTCGCAGCTGGAAGTCTACTAACGTCAGAGTGCAACGCCACTTACCCCACTATCTGATAGCCTAACCTGATTGCGTCCGCCACCGGTAGCTAAGTGGTTGTCGGCACGGTAAGTCAGCGTGTTCAGTCAGAGGGCCAATTGTCCTCTCTAATAAAAAAACTGAATGAAGGAATCAACTTAAACAGATGTCATGTGACGTCCGCACACACCAAACGAAACGAACAATTAAAAAAAAAAAAAGCAACAAGAAAAAGTGGTCAGCGCGACAGAATGTCAATCCTAAGGGCCCTGGTTCGATTCCTGGCTGGGTTGGAGATTTTTCTCCGCTCAGGGACTGGGTGTTGTGTTGTCCTGATCGTCATCATTTCATCCCCATCGACGCGCAAGTCGCCGAAATGGCGTCAAATGAAAGACTTCCACCCGTCGATCGGTCTGCCCAACGGGAGGCCCTAGTCACACGACATTTACATTTTACCTAATAGCAGCAGCATCGTAGTTGAGATCCAGGAGCGAGCTAATGTCGTTAGCTACAACTTTGCACCAAAGTTCATAATTAAATGAAAGTTATATTTGACTCTAATCCAGTACAAGACAAAAAACATTGCGAAGTTACATTACAGTATTAACCAGTACACGAACAGTTATCGTTGTGTTCTATGATTGTAAACGTATATCATCCCTGATATGGATTTCTTCTAAAGATAAGAATTTTTTATTAAAGAGGTTTACTTAACCAGAACTAATATTCTAAATAATTATGCTGTAGCCTCCACTCAACCTCCTCCGGAAGTCAAACCTATTGAACTGTTGTCTTGGCTTGCTACAGCACATACAAAAATGGCGATAAATGTTTTCACATATGTTCAGATGTTTTTTCGTCCGCCATATATAACCTTGGCGTCTAGTACTTTTGATTAGGCTGCCGCTCTCGCCTGCTCGAGCAGACGTGCTTCGTGCAGGGCTACCGCTAATCACAACGGCAATAACATTTTTGTGTACTGTATCTACTGTAAAGCGTTTAACTGTGTCTGAGCCACCACGTGAAACGGTAAACGAAGTTGTTTAGTTTCAGGCGCAGTAGATTGAACGAGTGCTGCTCAGTGTTCAACAGGTAACGAACTTACTGTCCAACAAGCAACACAACAGCCGGTTGCTGCCAGTTTAACTGCAAGGAAGGGGATTGCTCGGAACATCGCATTTACTTCCCCGCTTTTTTTTCTGTCCACTGCCGGAGCCGACGTCTATCGTCAGTGTCTCAAATTGTTTCCCGATTCTCGTCCGGAAAATGTTGACTATAAGGAGCTCGTTAGGTAAATAGAAGAGCATTATGAGGCACAGATTCATGTCGAGGTGAGATTTAAAGCATCCTGAACAGTCATTAGTGATTGCTGAACAACGGCTAACAAGATACTGCAGGTTCAAGTATTCTTGCCGACAAAATTATACTGGTGTTATGCTACATGATGCAATCACTCTAAACATATCACACACACACACACACACACACACACACACACACGGATATCTCGAAATCGCCAAACCCGGGTTGAATACAAAATGTTCAAATGTGCGGATGTATGTGAATTCCTAAGGGACCAAACTGCTGAGGTCATCGGTCCCTAGACTTACACAGTACTTAAACTGACTTATGCTAAGAACAGCACAGACATCCATGCGCGTGGGAGGACTCGAACTTCCGGCGGGAGCGGCCGCGCAATCTATGACACGGCGCCTCAAACCGCTCGGCCACTACCCGCGGCCTTCAATAGATTTCTGTCAACTGTAGAGTCCCAAATATTGTGAACACAATTTAAGTTGGTTTTGAGGCTCCGTCTATTTCTCTCGTTCGTAGGGCACAATATAGTCTACAGTTAACGTTAGAGTGAATAAAAACAGGTCTCAGATTCAAGTAAAGATAAAACTTTGCAGTTACGTTTTACACTAAGTGTACTTCAAAATCAGATAAGGAAGTCTTGTACTCCGTGTTTTTCTACTCATAATAGAAAAGCGCTTCAAGTGTGATAAGCATTGTCCAGACCGTCTGTTTACAATGCCACCAGGCATAACTCCAGTTTAACGTGAAGCTACAGAGTGGCTATTAGCTTGTGAATGTTGTTACAACCCAGCCAGTATGGCAGGCACAAATAAAGTCCCGCTTTTCTGCTGCAGTCTACTGACAGAAAAAAAAACTTTTTTTCCAGCTAAGAGCGGCTGATAAGACAGTTAGTTTTCAATTGGACACAAGCATGTCGTTTCCCAAATCAGTAAAGACACCTACGAAATGTCTGATAGCCCACGGCTACAGAAGCCTACTACTATTCGTATTTTGTCTGCATATAACGGACCAAAGTACCAGTACTTGTCGTGTACAGTTCGCCAGCAACTTTTCGTGATGTTATATGTCTCATTCCCTTCATTATGTTCTAGAAACAAAAAAAATGGCTCTGAGCACTATGGGACTTAACATCTATGGTCATCAGTCCCCTAGAACTTAGAACTACTTAAACCTAACTAACCTAAGGACAGCACACAACACCCAGTCATCACGAGGCAGAGAAAATCCCTGACCCCGCCGGGAATCGAACCCGGGGTTCTAGAAACAGTTTGACCATTTTTGGCTCAGACTTGTTCGTTTCAATCAACCTGTTCATTCAAGGCAATGTGTTACAGATCAGTGTTTAAGTGCCTCATGCCATTGCTTATAACTCACACAATAAGTGCAACGAAATTTTTGAACCAGTGATAAGAAGAGCTGAAGATTTTGAGGCCCACATTCCCTTCAGCAGGAAGTTTTGGATTTATTGCACCAAGGTCAAGCAACTCGCCTGGCACCATCGCACTTAGCAGCCTATGGATGCCTAAATTCAGCAAATGGCATCTCGTTGCACGGCTTGTGTTGAGCGTCAGTCCACTCCACCGCAATGCTTCTTTCAGTGGCCGCGTCTGTCTGGACCATAGCAACGCCTGCATATTGATTTCATGGGTCCACTCTGGAATGTATGATGGTTGTTGGTGGTAGATGCATATAGTAAATTTCAATTTGTGGTACCTATGGCAACCACCACTAATGCTAGCAATGTATCAGCTTTGTCCTCTATTTTTTGTTTCGGAGATCTTCCCAATGTCCATGTCTCAGATAATTGACCACAGTTCATGTCAACCAGTTTTCAATAGTTTTGTACCAACAATGGCATACACCATTCTCAGTCAAACAGTGAAGCTGAACTATTTCTTCGAATGTTCGAAAGTCACCTGGAGAAACACAGTTCTCCCACACGTGGGAGCAAGCTTTAAAGAATTTTCTTTGCTCATACCACTCCTTGCCGTGTGACAAGAAGTCGTCAGCAGAATTACTACAGGGTCATCATCACCCTGTTCCATCTTCTGCATCCATAATGGAAACAGATCATTCTGCTGTGTCGGCCAAAGTTTCAACCACAAAACGAAATTTTCTTTAACATTTTTCGCAAGAAACAGCGTTAGGAGCACGGTGTCATCACGCAAGTATTGGGTCGCTCATCTTACATCATTTAAGATGCCTCTGGGCTGCACCAGCGTCACCGAAATCAGATGTGGCGCTCTTATTTCAGTGATTCTGCCGTAGAACTTTTGCCCACAGATCCAAATGCCACTAGGGATCTGCAGCAGTAGTCATCTCCAGCTCTCCACCCATCGGGATCGGCACCATACAGAGTGTTGTGCATGAACATCGATCTTCACCCATGTCCTGCAGGCAGAGCCAATATCCGAGGAGATGCTGCCTACACAAATCCCCTGTGAGGCATGGCGCCTTGGAAGAAAGACTCATGCGTGCACAGTGACAGATGGTCTGAAGCGGGTTCAGTCGAGTATGTAGTTCTAATTTTCATTTGCTGGAGGGCACTAGTGCACAGTCATACTCAGGAAACAGCTCATGAGAATGTTTTTATGAGTTGTTATATTTATTTCTTGAAGGGTTTTTTGTTTATTTATGTTTGTACAGTTTTGTATGTATTTTTAGTAGTGTGAATGATGCGTGGATGTGGTCTAAAGCAAATATGTAGATCATTGTTCTACTGATGAACGCTGTAGTGTGAGAAAGTTTTAAGACAGTTTGAATACAGACAATGGGGAATTCTGTATCATAAAATGTTACGTAAGTTTATTAAAAAAGGAAAGCTAATTAAAGTGCAAATGAAAATAGTTAATAACGTAAAGTATAAACAAAATATCAGACTGTTAAATACTTTTTTGGGAAAAAGCACAGTTCGAAAGTGTGTTGATTTTTGATTGATTAGTGACGAAAAGTGCGGACTAACGCGGGAGAATAATGTTTTTCCATTGGCCTTGAAGAAAACTGAGCCACGGCCTTGCCACAGTGGATACATCGGTTCCCGTCAGATCACCGAAGTTAAGCGTCGTCGGGCGTGGCCGGCACTTGGATAGGTGAGCATCCGAGCTGCCATGCGCTGTTGCCATTTTCTGGGGTGCACTCAGCCTCGTGATGCCAACTGAGGACCCACTCGACCGAATAGTAGCGGTTCCGGTCAAAGAAAACAATCATAACGACCGGGAGAGCGGTGTACTGACCACACGCCCCTCTTATCCGCGTCCTCATCTGAGGATGACACGGCGGTCGGATGGTCCCGATGGGCCACTTGTGGCATGAAGACGGAGTGCTTAAAGAAA
This sequence comes from Schistocerca serialis cubense, assembly GCF_023864345.2. NCBI lineage: Eukaryota > Metazoa > Arthropoda > Insecta > Orthoptera > Acrididae > Schistocerca > Schistocerca serialis. The sequence goes on along the minus strand of NC_064638.1, from coordinate 80,948,816 downwards.
ACTGACCGATCAGAACGCGCATCGTTTCTCCTGCAGATATAGAATGCTTACAGCAGTCTGGGAGTCGGAGCCCAGCCTTTCAATGGTAGGGTTGTGTGTAGTATGAGCTCCGAAGGAAGTTATAATTTGCCGGTTTTAGTTGTGCTACATGGCTCAAAAGTGCTTGAAAGTGAAAGCATATTTATTCCGGCGTGTTGTTTTTTTTTTTTTTATTCTTAGGAAGTACGAATTTTTTAAGCAATTTTGTGTATGAGAAAAGACAGTAATTTCACGTGGCATATTGAGCAGATCGGTGACACCGATAAACTTAATAGTACGGTGAGCATTTTCATTTAAGAACAATCCGTATATAGCAGCTGTTCAGATTTCGGGAAATACGTTACCATAAACTTGCTAACGTGAATGAAAGGGTTTGTGCATGACTGTGTTAAGATTAACATGGGCAGTGAACGTGTACAATATCAAGGTCCAGAATATATCGAAGTTTTGCCAGTATTTCCACATTTCATTCAAAATTAAGACCTTTTCCCGCTTCTTGGAATAGTTACATAGTATCCAGCCTGGCGCGAGTTGCAGTACGGTAGGTTTTTTGCTTGGCTTTCCTACCGGCGATCTGCTGCAACGAGTTCACAGGTAGGTGCAGGTAATGGATGAAAGGAACCGCGCCGCCGCACCTGGATATCCATCTGCTTTCCTTGCGATCACAGCATCTGTGCCCCTGGATGTGGATGCGCACAGTGTGGCCAGTTTTTCAGGCAGTATCCCTGGTCACTCAAAAGGTGACTCTGGGGTACCGACAGAGAGCTGCTGTGTGCCATTGCTACTGTCCCTGTCTCCTCATCTACATCAGCATTCAGACCATGTCCATGCCATTGTTGTATGACCAACGCTACACGATGATGTTGAGAAGATTTGGAGGCAGCAACGTAGTGTCATACGGAGAGTGAGGACTCATGTTACAGTTGGTACCTCACAACAGAACCACAATCTCAAGACAGTCGCTGCCAGTTGCAGCCATGAGGAAGACATCAACAAAGACATGCCCTCAAGAGGTCCAGTATGCTGCCACTGCTGGAAGTCTACTTGCATCAGAACACAGTGCCCCTCACCCCTCTGTTTGACAGCCTACTCTGATAGCAGGATCATCAAAGTTCACATCCCAGGGTGAGGTAGCGTCATTAGTCAGGAGTGTATAACAAAGATCACAGTTAAATTAAAGTTATACAGGGTGTCCGAAAAGTCTTTCCCTGATTACATAAATGGATAACTCAGGCTAGAAGTAAGATACAAATATGAAACTGGTGTCTAATTGTTTAAAAACTATCAAAGTTTATTGTTTCGTACATACAAAGTGCAAATCGTTCAGGCCTTGTTGCCCAATGACAGTACACGTCGATATGACTTTGCGGTAGAAATGCTATCACGTTTTGAGGACGATGATGGTTATCTTAGACGAATTGCCTTTTCTGACGAAGCGACCTTTTTTGTCAGTGAAGTAGTTAATCGCCATAATGTGCGCGTTTTGGGTTCACAACCCCCTGACGAGGTCATGGAGTGCACCAGAGGCAGTCCAAAGGTGAATGTTTGGTGCGCGCTATTGCACGATCGAATTATCGGGCCGTTCCTCTTCGATGAGGCTACCATCACATCTGCAGTGTATCTGGACATGTTGCAACCGTATGCTGTTCCTCAGCTGCTTCAGTATCACCCCGATGTCTTGTTTCAGCAAGATGGTGCACCGCCTCATTGGGGTTTGGACGTCCGTGCCTATCTCGATATGACCTTTCCTGGGCGATGAATTGGTCGTGATAGGCCAACAGTTTGGCCTCCACACTCTCCTGGCATAACCCCATTAGACTTCTTTTTAAGGACGAGGTCTACCGAACACATATACCAAATCTTGAAACCCTGCAGCAACGGATAACCACAGTCGTTGAATCGATCCCTCCAGTGATGTTGGCTAATGTGTGGACGGAAATTGAATATCGCCTAGATGTGCTATGTGCTATCAAGGGTGCTCATGTGGAAGTTTACTGATGTGTGAAAAAAACTTTGATAGTTTGTAAACAATTAGACACCAGTTTCATATTTGTATCTTTCTTCTAGCCTGAGTTATCAATTTATGTAATCAGGGAAAGATTTTCCGGACACCCTGTATTTGACTCCAATTCAGTTGAAGACAAAGACTGTTGTGACGTTACATTACAGTATATTCAATAAAATAACAATAATTGTTGTGTTCTGTGATTGGAAACACATGTCATCCCTCGTGTGGACATAGATTTCTATTAAAGATAAGTATTCTATATTAAAGAGTATTACTGAAACTGAACTAACATTCTATAACAGTTGAGGTATCTACTGAACTTCCTCCAGAAGTCAAAGCTGTTGAACTGTGGTCAGGGCTTGTTACAGCACACATAAAACCAACAAATTGTGTGACTTCATTTGTTGTGTGTTAATGGTCACATCCAAACACTATGGCTGCTTTTTACCATTCTTTCTCCTCTACATGTTGATTCAACTCATTTTGTTGGTTCTATACAACGGCTTGGCCCATACACATCACTTCACTGCCATGACTTGCATTACTGGTGGAGGATCACATGACTGCCTAGTGTAGTACATTTTTTACACTACAAAATTGCATTACAATCCATCTAAAATCGAAGTGGCACAGTCGGATGAATTTTCAGATCAAAACTTTAATCGCAATGACTGAAGTGCAGCGGCATGCATCATAAACTTAATTCTAAAACTCACAACTAGGAATCAGTATAAAAGTTCACTGCATCATTCCTGGAAATGAAACAAGCTAGCTAAAGAAAAGAGGGAGAAAACTCTTACCATCTGGTGAGCAAGATGTATGAAACAGGCGAAATACCCTCAGACTTCAAGAAGAATATAATAATTCCAATCCCAAATAAAGCAGATGTTGACAGATGTGAAAATTACCGAACTATCAGTTTAATAAGTCACAGTTGCAAAATACTAATGCGAATTCTTTACAGACGAATGGAAAAACCGGTAGAAGCCAACCTCGGGGAAGACAGTTTGGATTCCGTAGAAATGTTGGAACACGTGAGGCAATACTGACCTTACGACTTATCTTAGAAGAAAGATTAAGGAAAGGCAAACCTACGTTTCTAGCATTTGTAGACTTAGAGAAAGCTTTTGACAATGTTGACTGGAATACTCTCTTTCAAATTCTAAAGGTGGCAGGGGTAAAATACAGGGAGCGAAAGGCTATTTACAATTTGTACAGAAACCAGATGGCAGTTATAAGAGTCGAGGGACATGAAAGGGAAGCAGTGGTTGGGAAGGGAGTAAGACAGGGTTGTAGCCTCTCCCCAATGTTATTCAATCTATATATTGATCAAGCAGTAAAGGAAAAAAAAGAAAAATTCGGAGTAGGTATTAAAATCCATGGAGAAGAAATAAAAACTTTGAGGTTCGCCGATGACATTGTAATTCTGTCAGAGACAGCAAAGGACTTGGAAGAGCAGTTGAATGGAGTGGACAGTGTCTTGAAAGGATGATATAAGATGAAAATCAACAAAACCAAAACGAGGATAATGGAATGTAGTCGAATTAAGTCGGGTGATGCTGAGGGAATTAGATTAGGAAATGAGACACTTAAAGTAGTAAAGGAGTTTTGCTATTTGGGGAGCAAAATAACTGATGATGGTCGAAGTAGAGAGGATATAAAATGTAGACTGGCAATGGCAAGGAAATCGTTTCTGAAGAAGAGAAATTTGTTAACATCGAGTATAGATTTAAGTGTCAGGAAGTCATTTCTGAAAGTATTTGTATGGAGTGTAGCCATGTATGGAAGTGAAACATGGACGATAAATAGTTTGGACAAGAAGAGAATAGAAGCTTTCGAAATGTGGTGCTACAGAAGAATGCTGAAGATTAGATGGGTAGATGACATAACTAATTAGGAAGTATTGAATAGGATTGGGGAGAAGAGAAGTTTGTGGCACAACTTGACCAGAAGAAGGGATCGGTTGGTAGGACATGTTCTGAGGCATCAAGGGATCACCAATTTAGTATTGGAGGGCAGTGTGGAGGGTAAAAATCGTAGAGGGAGACCAAGAGATGAATACACTAAGCAGATTCAGAAGGATGTAGGTTGCAGTAGGTACTGGGAGATGAAGAAGCTTGCACAGGATAGAGTAGCATGGAGAGCTGCATCAAACCAGTCTCAGGACTGAAGACCAAACAGCAACACATGATACAACTCACATTCAAACACTGTCTTACAGCTTTAATTTTCTGAAAAACATTGGACCAATCAGAAATCAGCCCCCCTGTGAATACTATCCATAAGCAGCTGGAAATTGCGCTGATTGCTGTCAGCTAACTGGAGGTTCTGAGCGAACAACGGTAAGTGACATATCAGAGATACCAAAGGTACCTACCTCAAGTACTGTCATTGCCTGTGGATACTGTGTTCTCTTCAGGAGACACAAGATATATCACTGCTTGACACACTTCAGCTGTAGGGTAACCTGTTGCGTCCATTGTTGAGTGGAAGCAAACACAAAAGGAAAGGCCCTGTTAATCATCAGCAACTCAAACGTGTTGTAAATAATTGTATCCCTTAGAGAAATGGCATTAGGGGATAATAAGGACCATTATGTGGGGCGGGACCTCATTCAACTTGTTAAAGAGGTTGTTCCACCAGCAATTAAGAACACTGTGCCGTCAGCTACAGAATTTGACATACACTGGAATGAAATGAGTGTTGTCCTGATTCGGAGATCATGCTGGGATTATTCCACAGACCAGCTGAAATATTGAGAAGACCATAATTGCTCATGGAATTTTGACAAAGTTCACCATCTGCAGCACTGATCACAGCCCCCTGATTCAGAGACTAACGAAGGATTTAACCAGAGTCTTCTAGGGTTATGTGAAAAGCTAGGCTGTTACTTCTTGCCTGCATCACAGAGTTTCAAACTGTAGATTTCCTCTAAATGGGTCAAGTTTTTCACCTCCAGTCAGCCCTGTAATAGAAGGTTAATATACCTTTTTATTCCAATTTGAAATGATAACATTATTTTTTCTGCACTCTCTTTCAGAAACTACAAAAATTACTCCAGAAAAATAAGTTTTTCCAAATAAGAAAAACTTTTGCAAGATACAAAAGATCATGTACCTAGATGCAAATATTCTAATCAAATATAAAGGTGTTGCAATCAAGAAAACCTTGTCATTACTGTATTAAATATTCTATATGTTACATTATTACTCTACTATCCAGCAATAGTCAGTAAGTGTAATCAAATTAAGAAGAAATACGCTATTATCAAAAACCAGTTAATTGTTAAAAGCATTTTGAAGTAGAATCTGTTGGCAACTAACACAAATTTCCATTTTCAAGACTGTGAAAATTGTTAAAATATCCAAGAAACTCAAATAATTTGCAAATATCAGGTGTTCCATGGTAGGAGACCACCTTCCCTTTCAATGTACAGCATGCTGGCTTAGCTGCCCACACATTATGTAGCCAGTTTTTAAAATATGCAGAATTTCGCTCACTATAAAACTCTGTAACTGAAGAATTAACAATATCCTCCAAATAGTTTTAATATATTATACAGCATTTAAATATGTAGAACTTGTAATGTTAACTAACACTGCATGAAACATAACCTCATTGGCAGTTTCTACTGTGCATCTCTTCATTGATTCTAAAATCAATCACTAGATTGAAACACCAATAGGGAAAGATCATGTGGTCCTAGGTACACTACCCGTTCCTCCCCCCCTCCTCCCCCAGACATGCACAGCAAATGTCCATGCAGTTGAGACAGTGACAGCTGTGCAAGACTCTAGTGCAATAGTACAGCATAAAAGGGAATGTCTCTCATGGATGAGACTGTTAACTTCCTAGTGATCTATTGCCAAACCATTTCCAACCAAGTGCCAGTGTTTGAAGCACTTCTAAGAAGAAGTATACCTTGGGTAATACTTGGTTCTGAAGGTTATAAAACTAGAGACTGACAGTAATGTGATGTTCTGAGTACTGTAAGTGTATGCCTACAAAACAAATTACTCAGGAACAGATTATTCGTCACAACAGGAAGGAAACTCATATCTATTAAGACAGAAATTGAAGTTGCATGCAGGAACATTTGGGCTGGACTCTACATCAAGGACAGGCATTAACTCTCATCGATCATCAGACTTACTAACCAAAACCTTCAGAGAAAATAGCAGCTCTCAAATACATGTATTCCCTAATCACACCATCATCACTAAAGGAAACTTGAGTTATCCAACAATTGTTTGGGATAATTAGATATTTGTAGTGATGGACATGACAAGACAGACCATGATACAATAATAAATTTATTTGTAGTGATGGACATGACAAGACAGACCATGATACATTAATAACTGCTTTGTTTGAGTGCAGGTTACAACAGTTCAGAAGCCCATTCATCATGGAAAAAATTAAGTCTAATAGCAACAAACAGACATGGCCTCTTTGAAGGTGTCGACATGTAAACTGGCATCAGTGAACATGAGGCAGTTGTACCAATAATGATTATAAAAGTTCAAAGTAGTTTATCTTGTCGCTAAATTGAAGTTGATAGTTCCTGTGAGATAGTATGGGCGGAGGTCATTGTTGGCAACCACAATAAAATAATAATTGGACCCTTTTACCGACCTCCCAATTCAGGTGATAGGCCCTACAGTTGCTGAAAGGTTCAAAGAAAATTTTAGTTTGATTTCAAACATGTACCGGACTCATACGATTATAGTTGATGGTGACTTTAATTTACCTTCGATATGTTGGCGAAAATACATGTTTAATTTCAGAGGTACGCATAAAACATCATCCGAAAATGAGCTAAATGCATTCTCTGAAAATTATTCCGAGCAGTTAGTCCATGAGCCCATGCGAATAGTAAACGGTTGTGGAAACACGCTTGACCTCTTAGCAACAAATAATCCTCAGTTAATAACGAGCCTCATAACGGATACAGGGATTAGTGAACACAGGGTTGCATAGCGAGACTGAATATTGTAACCCCCAAATCCTCCAAAAATAAACGAAAAATATACCTATTCAAAAAAAAAAACATATAAAAATTCACTCGACAACTTTCTGAGAGACAGTCTCCACTTCTACCAAATCAATATTATAAGTGTAGATCAGATGTGGTTTGAATTCAAAGAAATAGTATTGGCACCAATGAGAGTTATATATCAAATAAATTAACAAATGACGGAGCTGATCCTCCTTGGTGCACATAACAGGTCAGAACACTGTTGCAGAAACAACAAAACAAAAATGCCAAATTTAAATAGACGCAAAATCCCCAAGGCTGGCGGTCTTTTACAGAAGCTCGAAATTTAGCGCGGACTTCTATGCCAGATGCTTATAACAGTTTCCACAACGAAAGCCTGGCAGAAAATCCAGAGAGATTCTGGTCGTATGTGAAGTATGTTAGCGGCAAGAAATACGTAATCTATGCCTTCTCTGTGCGAAAGCAATGGAGATACTATCGAAGACAGTGCTGCCAAACACAGCCTTCACAAAAGAAGACGAAGTAAGAATTCGAATCAAGAACAGCTGCCAACATGAGTAACGTAGAAGTAAATATCTTCGGAGTAATGAAGCAACTTAAATCACTTGATGAAAGCAAGTCTTCTGGTCCAGGCTGTATACCAATTAGGTTCCTTTTAGAGTATGCTGATGCATTAACACCATACTTAACAATCATATACAACCGTTCGTTCGACGAAAGATCCATACCCAAAAACTGGAAAGTTGCACAGGTCACACCAATATTCAACAAAGATAGTAGGAGTAATCCACTTAATTACAGGCCCATATCATTATCGTCTATATGCAGCAGGATTTTGGAACATATATTGTGTTCGAACATTATGAATAACCTCGAAGAAAACGGTGTATTGACACAGAGTCAGAATGGATTTAGAAAACATTTTTCTTATGAAAGGCAACTAGCTCTTTATTCACATGAAGTGTTGCGTGCTATTGACACGAGATTTAAGATCGATTCCATATTTCTGCATTTTCGGAAGGCTTTTGACACTGTACCACACAAGGGGCTTGTAGTGAAATTGTGTGCTTACGAATATCGTTTCAGTTATGTGACCAGATTTGTGATTTCCTGTCAGGGAGGTCACAGTTCGTAGTAACTCACGGAAAGTCATAGTGTAAATCGGAAGTGATTTCTGGCGTTCTCCACGGTATTGTTATACGTCCTTTGTTGTTCCTTTTCTACATAAACGATTTGGGATCCTGTCTGAGCAAATGACGCTGTCGTTTATCGACTAATAAACGCATCAGAAGGTGAAATAAAGTGCAAAATGATTTGGAAAAGATATCTGAATTGTGTGAAAATTGGCAGTTGATCCTAAATAACGAGAAGTGTGAGGTCATCCACATGAGTGCTAAAAGGAATTCGTTAAACTTCGGTTACACGATAAATCAATCAAATCTAATGGCCGTAAATCCAACTAAATACCTAGTAATTACAGTTAACGAACAACTTAAATTGGAAGGAACACGTAGAAAATGTTGTGGGGAAGGCAAACCCAAAACTGCGTTTTATTGGGAGGACACTTAGAAAATGTAACATATCTAAGGAGACTGCCTACACTACGTTTGCCCGTCCGCTTTTAGAATACTGCTGCGCGATGTGGGATCCTTACCAGGTAGGACTGACGGAGTACATCGAAAAAGTTCAAAGAAGGGCAGCAAGTTTTGTATTATCGCGTAATATGGGAGAGAGTGTCATTGAAATGATACAGTATTTGCGCTGGATATCATTAAAAGAAAGGTGATTTTCGTTGCGGTGGAATCTTCTCACGAAATTTCAATCACCAACTTTCTCCTCTGAATGCGAAAATATTTTGTTGACACCGACCTACATAGGGAGAAACGATCACCACGATAAAATAAGGAAAATCAGAGCCCGTACGGAAAGATATAGGTGTTCGTTCTTTCCGCATTCTATACGAGATTGGGATAATAGAGAATTGTGAAGGTGGTTCGATGAACCCTCTGCTAGGTACCTAAATGTGATTTGCAGAGTATCCATGTAGATGTAGATGTGGATGTGCAACTAGAACAAATGGAATTTCTATATTTCCAGTAAACTAGGTAAAGAGGCAGTAGAGTAATTTCTCATGGAAGAACTTGAAACATTCACCTTCGGCAACAAGCATGTATAGGAACTGTAGTTCAAGTTTAGAAACGGCTATGGACAAACATATACCAAATGAAACAATTTATGATGGGTGAACTGCCCATGCTATACAGTCTTGTTAAGGAAACAACAACTATTGCACAAACAATATAAAAAATGGATATGAGTATCAACAGTTTTCAACAGCAGTGCCACAAGACACTGGTGTGTTGCAACTACATGTCATGTGTGTTGCAAATACATGTCAGGTGTGTGACAAAAATTTTTAATACCTTCTAATCTTCCCCAGATACAATACATACAACACAAAAAATTATTGCCAACTTTTTCTCAGAGTAATAGATTTGCAAAATTTGTATCCCATTTATTGTATATACCTTATGTGTTTGATTTTTTGCATTTGGAAAAAAATCACATGTAGGGGTGTCACAAAAGTTTGAAACATACTTTGGTGTGTCCAAAGGAAAAAGGATTAAGAAATGTGGGGCATGCTATAGGTATGACAACTCTGTCCCACATACAATCCTTACAGACACAGTACCTGACACTGAAGTAAGTCATTGACCTTTTATTCAAGGATGACATCATCGCTGAGCTTAAATGGATAATGTCATCAGTGATGTCATCATCCTTATTCATCCACATTAGTGGGAGGTCCCCTCCCCAGCTCTTCCATATCTCCAGCCATTCATAACGCAGTATTACAAATCCAAGATGGTGTAAACAGCACAATTTGCATAAGTGGAAATTTTAAAACTCCCTCTCCTTCCTCTGTCTCCAACAAATCACATAGTACTGTACCCCTTATCTCCAGATAATCATAGGCCCATATTAAAAAATCCAAGGTGGTGAAAATAGTGCAATTGTACTAAGATTTAAAAACGCCTCCTGTACTTACATGGAAACATTGGCCACTTGTGTTCTATATAACCCCTTCTTCGCCTTCTCTTTCTCCAGACGATCAGTGCACAATATTTAAAAATTGTGTCAAATTACATTATTTTTGACACACACATCAAGATACACCGTTTCCCCTTACTATTCTCCAGTAAATCATAATGCAGTGTTAAATATCCACAATGGTGGAAATATCGTAATTTTGTTAGTGGAAAACCACACCTCCTGATATGGAAACAGAGAAATGTTTTGCTCTTCCCCCTTCCTTATCTCCAGCAAATCATAGAGCAGTATTAAATATTGAAGATGGTGTGCATATCACAATTGTATTAATTGGAAAAACTCACCTCCTTGTATGGGCACAAAGTAAAATATATGCGACCTCCACTTGAAAAGCAGTATTTCCATGAAAGTCAAAGATATTCAACTTGAAATTCTCACCCTACATCCTTGACAGTCAAAGATACCCATCATATCCAGCATAAAATGATGCCAGGTTACATTATTTACAAATTGTATGCATTATAACTTCCAATCCCCCTCCTTTTTCCAGCACAGTATATAAAAATTCCAAGATGAAATAGCCCAGTTGTATGTTGTATACCCCACATCACTTCTAGCAAATGCTATCAATTAATGCTAAATGGTAAACACTAAATACTAAACACCAAATGGCAAATAATAAATACTAAATGCTTAATGGTACACAGTAAATGGAAAATGCTTAATGGTAATTGGTAAATGCTAAACATCAAATGTTAATCAGTAGACACTAAATGGTAGATAGTAAATTCTAAATCCTGAATGGTAAATGTTAAATGGTAAAAGATAAATGGTAAATGCTCAATGGTAAACACTGAAAGGTAAATGCTAAATCCCAAATCGTGAATGTCTAATGCATATTGATTGCTCACCATAACTGATCACTAACCATAATTGATCACTGGCCTTGATCACTGATAATCATTGGTCACTGCAAGGATGATTACTGATGTCAACAAAAATTTATAATGGTATCAAGTTACATTATTTCTGTGAAAGTCAAAGATAGTTCTTTACATAAGCATACACCCAGTATAATATCAAAAAAATGATTCTGAGGTCAAGTAGTTAAGCATCATTTATGTATACACACATATCTCTGTATTTCTTATGGACAAATACTTTAACATCTGTGTTGTCTAATTGTTATTTCTTGCCTCACATACAACTGTGTCAAAATTATATCAATATTTTAATATATTACTGAGTAATAAAAGCAAAAACAAACAATACATAAAAATAATTTCATTAAATAAAAATTTTCACAAGGAATTATTAAATTTTATGCTGTGGAAATATATGAATTTAATGCACATTCCACATCACCCTCCATACGTTTTATGGCATAATCTATTGCAAACAGCAGTTTCTAACAGTTTGGGTACATATTTGAAACAAGTCCATAGGGCAACCAAGATTTCACTACTGTATCTGCATTAATGAAACTGAAACGTCACTGAATAGAATTTTATGGACTAACCAAGAATTTAACTAATGGTAAATCTGCGGGTGCACCAGCAGATGTCAGGCACTACTAGATTGGATCAACTGTAATGAAGGCTCACACATTTCTTAGCATGGCTACCACACAGATCTCCCCCTAGGGGGGCAGAGCTTTGGGAGCTGTGAGAAGGTGCCAGGGGCCAACTTTCAGCTAGCAGCTTTGGAGCTCTTGCACTTTATTGTGAACTTAGTGGTAGCAAAAGTGGGGCCAGAGCTTTGGGAACTGTGAGAAGGTGCCAGGGGCCAACTTCCAGCTAACGTCTTTGGAGGTCTTGCTCTTTCTTGTGAACTCAGTGGTAGCAATAGGGCAGCAAGCTGGTCCACAGCAATTGGGCTGTGGCCAGTGATGTCTGGGTACAGGCTAGTAGAGCACATGGTCAGCATGCCTGTGTGCAACTGGCTAGTGACAGTTGCAGCAGGCAAGCACTGCCCATAGCTATATGTGGTTCATCTTGGAGTACACTAACATAAAAGCAAGGTCTGGCTGGTGGCTAATATCATGAAACAAATTGTTTATAAGTTACACCGAAGATAAAGATACAAAGCATTCACCAAGTAGCACCATTCACAGTTCACAGAATTCACTGACACAGTCTGATAATGAAGTACTGTGTGACATTCGATGCAGGCTCAATGTTCAAGACAGGAGAGGCAGGGAACTGCACAAAACATAACTTACAAGAATGGGTCACTGCAACTCAAACTCAGGTCCCGGAACTGTAACAGGCTAGTCCAGGAATTCAGTGGGCCAAGTCCAGAGTTTGGTGGGAATGCAAACACAGAAACTGATGCTGCATTTGATCCAGCCTCAATGCCTGATGTGGCAGAGGCAAAGGGATGTGAACACAGGTCCACAGTCTGTGACAGACAAGCTGCTGGTGTGATGTGAGGCAATGACAGGAGCTTGACTGGAAATTAGCTGATAAGGTGGCCTGCTGGAGACAGGGTCTCTACAGCAAGCATTGGCTTGGGAAAAAATCCTAACCTCATATGATGGCTGGGGTGCATGTGGGCTCTGGTGTGTGGCGTGACTTCATTATTACACGGAACGGGCATTTTAAATGGAAGTGGCGGACAGTGCATGTGATGAAGTCTGCCAGAAACTGTGATGGGGATCTCGGTGGTCACAGCACAGGCAGTTGCGCCAGCTGCCTAGGCAGGGTGGGGGGAGAGCGAGTTGCATATGGTGGTGTGGTAACAGTTGGTGGCATCCACATGTCAATGGCATGTGTGGGCCTAGGCATTGCAGAAGGGCTTTCCTATCCAGTAACAGGGAAAGCATCATCTGCCAATAAGTCTTTTTCCACTGGACTGAAGAAATAACCAACTGGTAGAGTGCACAACATTATATGCATACAGCATTGCAGACTGGAATGTACAAATACATTGTCAGTGCCATGCCATGTCAGTGGGCACAGTCAGAGGCCAACCGTATAGGTGCGCAGATGTTCTGCCAATAATGGGATTGAAGCATCATGAGATGATGGTATTTCCTCCATGAAATCTCCAGGTATGATGAATTATTGTTCATAGACTAGATCAGCAGGTGAAGCACCAAGCTGTTCCTTCGGTGATGCTCACACACCGATGAGTACCAGTATAAGTACTTCCATCCAGTCAGTGTCATAGCAAGTGAGGCCAGTTCTCAGCATTCTGTGGAGCTGCTTTTAGATTCTGTGTGGTCAGTCAACGTAAGTGAACATTGTGTGGTCAAACGCCTCCTTGGTCTGTTATGATGTGACTGGGGCATCCAAAATTTGTCACCCATGTGTCAAAAAGAATGACTGTGATGGTCTTGGTGATGATGTCCACTGTGGCTGGCCAACAAGTGAAATGGTCCACCTAGTATCTTGTGGGAAATAAATGCAGTACAATTCTCAAACTCTCATCATGTCCAATAGAATGTCTGTCCATTCAGAGAGTCCTAACCAGAGATCTTTGGAGGATGACCTTCAAGAATGATAACATTGAAGGAATCCATGAACTATAACAGAATGTGTCACAGATTGTTTTCTTGATTTTATTAAAGTGAAAAGAGTGGACATCTGAAAGGCTCCACCTTTTTGTAATTACAAAACATAACAATATATTGCAGGAAGCCTTATGTTAGTAAAGTGGCCCATAAGTGAACCGTCTGTATTTCTGCTGATTATTAATTTACAAACGAGAAATTTGTATGTTTAATGATCAAATCTGTAGAGCTTTACAGCATCCGGAATTTCATCAAGTGTATTATTTCATGCAGAGATGTTATATGGATAGAAAGTCAAAGATATGTACTAGAGTGATGAATACAGTGTTCATGACATGAATGGAAAATACAACACTTTTATTAACAAAGACATCACCTTGTTTGAAAATTGTTTTCATCCAAAAACTACTCCTCTCCTGTGCTAACCTCTTCAACTCAGAGTAGCACTTGCAACCTATGTCCTCAATTATTTGCTGGATGTATTCCAATCTCTGTCTTCCTCTACAGATTTTGCCCTCTACAGTTCCCTCTAGTGCCATGGAAGTCACTCACTAATGTCTTAACAGATGTCCTATCCTCTTGTCCATTCTCCTTATCAGTGTTTTCCACATATTCCTTTCCTCTCCAGTTCAGCACAGAACCTCCTCATTCCTTATTATCAGTCCACCTAATTTTCAATGTTTGTCTTTAGCAGTTCACCTACTTTTCTTTCTTCTTTTGTTGTCCTTGGTATCAACGTACTGCATTGCTACACAGGCTGAAAAATGGGGTTTGTAATTTGGACACTGACTAACGTAAATAATGCAGCCAACAGGTGCACAGTTGTGTTTCACAGATGTTTACTTTCACTTTTCACAACCCCCCATATACACATTTAATATGGCCAGAGCACAATTGTTTAACTTTCCATATGCCTCATCAATAGTTTGTAGGCAGACATCCACATACTGCTACAATAGTTTCCTGTTGATCATCAACAAGCAGTAAAAGCCTAACCACACAGTTCACTGTCTTTCAAATAAATTGAACAGACACTGTCATTACTTTAACACACAGCCTATTGGTGTAAGACTTATTTCACTGTTAAGTTGATGCATTCTTGTCATTCTAACCAACACAGGTTCCTCAGCTGAAACTTGACCATGGAATGACTGTCTCTTGAGCAAAAACTGGGCCCTTGTGTATCTTCACAATAATAGGTACCGAAACTACATATTGGTCAAAGTTAAATTTACAGATTACACTGAAAGATTGTTTCTTTTTAACAGTTTCTTCCACTGCAAGATTTAGGCTCAATTATTTGTTTAAATGATGAAATTGACATATATCATTACACGAACAATTCTTTTGACAAAACTGTTAATTGCTTTGGAGTTAATGATGGGCTGGTTTTACTAACATGTTTTCAAATAGAGCCAAATAGATACCATACTTTATGATTACTAATATTTTGCCTTTATAGTTGTTTATTAGTCAATAATAGAATTTAAGTTGTGAAACAATTACTGATTTCATAATATAAAAAAAGATACTAACTAGAAATAATCAAAATAAGTTGGAAAATCAATTACATACATAAAACTAAGCACAAAATTGGATCTGGTGTTATATTCTTTAAAACTGAGGGTCAACCTTTCTCTTTTATGAAGATGCACATAATATTCACGTATGATAATGGTAATCAGTTAAGAATTGAAAAAATGAATTTTAAGGAGGCAGATGGCAAAACAAGCTGGGAAGTAAAAATATTCCAGCTTGCTTCATCACATGTTTGTTGCACCACATCTCAAATGCTTCAGTTCTCTTCTGTTCTGGTTTTCCCACAGTCGATGTTTCACTACCATACAATGCTGTACTCCAGACATACATTCTCAGAAATTTCTTCCTCAAATTAAGGCCTATGTTTGATACTAGTAGACTTCTCTTGGCCAGGAATGCCTTTTTTGCCATTGCTAGTCTGCTTTTGATGTCCTCCTTGTTTCATCCATTACTGGTTATTTTACCGCCTAGGTAGCAGAATTCAGTAATTTCATCTACTTCATGACCATTAATCCTGATGTTAAGTTTCTCACTGTTCTCATTTCTGCAACTTCTCATTACTTTTGTCTTTCTTCGATTTACACTCAATCCATATTCTTTACTCATTAGATTGTTCATTCCATTCAGCAGATAATGTAATTCTTCTTCAATTTCACACAGGATAGCAATGTCATCGAATCGTATTATTGATATCCTTTCACCTCGAATTTTAATTCCATTCCTGAACCTTTCTTTTATTTCCATCATTTCTTCTTCAATGTACAATTTGAACAGTAGGGGGGAAGGACTACATTCCTGCCTTAGACCCTTACTAATCCAAGCACTTCATTCATGGTCATTCACTCTTATTATTCCCTCTTGGCTCTTATACATATCGTATATTACCTGTCTCTTCCCATAGCTTACTCCTATTTTTCTCAGAAGTTCGAACATCTTGCGCCGTTTTAGATTAAAGTTTCTTGATTTTTCTTTAGTCTTGCTTCCATTATCAACTGCAGTGTCAGAATTGCCTCTCTCATGCCTTTACCTTTTATAAAGCCAAACTGATTGTTGTCCAGCACATCCTCAGTTTTCTTTTCCATTCTTCTGTACATTATTCTTGTTAGCAAATTGGATGCATAAGCTGTGGAGCTGATTGTGCAATAATTCTCACACTTGTCAGCTCTTGCAGTCTTCCAAATAGTGTGGATGATATTTTTCTGAAAGTGAGATGGTATGTCACCAGACTCATACATTCTACACACCAGTGTGAATAGTCAACTTGTTGCCACTTCCCCCACTGACTTTAGAAATTCTGAGAGAATGTTATCTATCCCTTCTGCCTTATTTGATCTTGAGTCCTCCAAATTTCTTTTAAATTTTCATTTTAATACAGGATACCCTGTTGTGTTTTGTGTTGTGGTCTTCAGTCCTGAGACTGGTTTGATGCAGCTATCCATGCTAATCTATCCTGTGCAAGCTTCTTCATCTCCCAGTACCTGCTGCAACCTACATCCTTCTGAGTCTGCTTAGTGTATTTGTCTCTTGGTTGCCCTCTATGTTTTTTACCCTCCACACTGCCCTCCAATGATAAATTGGTGATCCCTTGATGCCTCAGACCATGTCCTACCAACCAATCCCTTCTTCTAGTCAAGGTGTACCACAAATTTCTCTTCTCCTTAATTCTATTCAGTACCTCATTAGTTATGTGATCTATCCATCTAATCTTCAGCATTCTTCTGTAGCACCACATTTCGAAAGCTTCTATTCTCTTCTTGTCCATACTATTTATTGTCTACATTTCACTTCCATACATGGCCACACTACATACAAATGGGACTGATGACCTTAGCTGTTTAGTCCCCCTTAAACATCCCAACACACAAATACTTTCAGAAATGACTTCCTGACACTTAAATTTATACTCGATGTTAACAAATTTCTCTTCTTCAGAAACACTTTCCTTGCCATTGCCAGTCTACATTTTAAATCCTCTCTACTTTGACCATCATCAATTATTTTGCTCCCCAAATAGCAAAATTCATTTATTACTTTAAGCATCTCATTTCATAACCTAATACCCTCACCATCACCCAATTTAATTTGAGTACATTCCTTTATCCTCGTTTTGCTTTTGTTGATGTTCATCTTATATCCTCCTTTCAAGACACTATCCATTCCGTTCAGCTACTCTTCCAGGTCCTTTGCTGTCTCTGACAGAATTACAGTGTCATTGGCGAACCCGTAGGATACAACTCTGTCTCACTCCCTTCCCAACCACTGCTTCCCTTTCATGCCCCTCGACTCTAATAACTGCCATCTGGTTTCTGTACAAATTGTAAATAGCCTTTTGCTCCCTGTATTTTACCACTGCCACCTTCAGAATTTGGGAGAGAGTATTCCTGTCAACATTGTCAAAAGCTCTCTCTAAGTCTACAAATGCTAGAAACTTAGGTTTGCCTTTCCTTAATCTATTTTCAAAGATAAGTCTTAAGGTCAGTATTGCCTCAAGTGTTCCAAGATTTCTATGGAATCCAAACTGATCTTCCTCAAGGTCGTGTCCTATCAGTTTTTCCATTCGTCTGTAAAAAAATCGTGTTAGTATTTTACAGCCGTGGCTTATTAAACTGATAGTTCGGTAATTTTCACATCTGTCAATACCTGCTTCTTTGGCATTGGAATTATTATATTCTTCTTGAAGTCTGAGGGTATTTTGCCTGTCTCATACATCTTGCTCACCAGACAGTAGAGTTTCATCAGGACTGGCTCTCCCAAGGCTATCAGTAGTTCTAATGAATGTTGTCTACTCCCGGGGCCTTGTTTTGGCTTAGGTCTTTCAGTGCTCTGTCAAACTCTTGACGCAGCATCATATCTCCCATTTTATCTTCATCTAAATCCTCTTCAATTTCCATGATATTGTCCTCGAGTACATCACCCTTGTACACACCCTCTATATACTCCTTCCACCTTTCTGTTTTCCCTTCTCTGCTTAGAACTGGGTTTCCATCTGAGTTCTTGATATTCATACAAGTGGTTCTCTTTTCTCCAAAGGTCTCTTTAATTTTCCTGTAGGCAGTATCTATCAAACCTCCAGTGAGATATGCCTCTACATTCTTACATTTGTCCTCTAGCCATCCCTGCTTAGCCATTTCGCACTTCCTGTCGATCCCATTTTTTAGACATTTGTATTCCTTTTTGCCTGCTTCATTTACTGCATTTTTATATTTTCTCCTTTCCTCAATTAAATTCAATATATCTTCTGTTACCCAAGGATTTCTACTAGCCCTCGTCTTTTTACGTACTTGATCCTCTGCTGCCTTCACTATTTCATCCCTCAAAGCTACACATTCTTTTGCTACTGTATTTCTTTCCCCCATTACTGTCAATCGTTCCCTAATGTTCTCCCAGAAACTCTCTACAACCTCTGGTTCTGTCAGTTTATCTAGATCCTATCTCCTTAAATCCCCACCTTTTTGCAGTTTCTTCAGTTTTAATCTACAGTTCATAACCAATAGATTGTGGTCAGAGTCCACATCTGTCCTGGAAATGTCTTACAATTTAAAACCTGGTACCTAAATCTCTGTCTTACCATTATATAATCTATCTGAAACCTTCGAGTCTCTCCAGGCCTCTTCCATGTATACAACCTTCTTTTATGATTCTTGAACCAAGTGTTAGCTATGAGTAAGTTATGCTCTGTGCAAAATTCTACCAGGTGGTAGATGTGGTAAATCTCTTTCATTTCTTACCCCCATTCTGTATTCACCTACTACATTTCCTTCTCTTCCTTTTCCTACTGTCAAATTCCAGTCACCCATGACTATTAAATTTTCGTCTCCCTTCACTATCTGAATAATTTCTTTTATCTCATCATACATTTCATCAATCTCTTCATCATCTGTGGAGCTAGTTGGCATATAAACTTGTACTACTGTGGTAGGCATGGGCATCGTGTCTATCTTGGCCACAATAATGTGTTCTCTATGCTGTTTGTAGTAGCTTACATGCACTCCTATTTTTTTTATTTATTATTGTACCTACTCTTGCATTACCCCTATTTGATTTTGTATTTATAACCCTGTATTCACCAGATCAGAAGTCTTGTTTCCCCTGCCACCGAACTTCACTAATTGAAACTATATCTAACTTTAACCTATCCGTTTCTCTTTTTAAATTTTTCTAACTACCTGCCCGATTAAGGGATCTGACATTCCACACTCCGATCTGTAGAACACCAGTTTTCCTTCTGATAACGATGAACGATGTCCTCCTGAGTAGTCCCCACCCGGAGCTCCGAATGGAGCATTATTTTACTTCCGGAATATTTTACCCAAGAGGACGCCATCATCATTTAACCATACAATAAAGCTGCATGCCCTCAGGAAAAATTACAGCTGTAGTTTTCCCTTGCTTTCAGCTGTTCGCAGTACCAGCACAGAAAGGCCATTTTGGTTCGTGTTACAAGGCCAGATCAGTCAATCTTCGAGACTGTTTCCCATGCAACTACTGAAAAGGCTGCTGCCCCTCTTCAGGAACCACACATTTGTCTGGACTCTCAGCAGATACCCCTCCATTGTGGTTGCACCTACGGTATGGCTATCTGTATCGCTGAGGCACGCAAGCCTCGCAACCAACGGCATGGTCCATGGTTCATTGGGAGGGGGAGGGGTCTGGATCCCCTATCTCTTCTAAATTGACTCCTGTTTCCTCTTACATACAGCATACAAATCTTCCCTCTCATAGAGGCTTTCAATGATGAAGATGAAAAAGGACCTAGCATACTGGCAACTGAAGTAGAGAAGGTGATTAAGGACATGAAGAGGAGAAGAGCCACAGGAGATGGTGACATACTGGTGGATTTGCTGAAAGAAAGTGGAAAAGAGGCTTTTAGGGGATTGACACATCTAAACAAAATCTAAGAAACTGGGGAATGATCTAAGGACTTTTTGGATGTCACAATGGTTGCTCTTGAGAAGAAACAACAAGACAAGAAACAGTGATTTCAGAAGAATCAGTTTAATCTCACACGTAGTGAAGATTATTGCAAGAATACTCAACAGATGGCTGGAACACAAAATCGCATAAGTAATAGGGGATGGCCAGTTTGGGTTTAGGAAGGGAAAAGGAACGAGAGACACCATCAACATGGTGAGGACATTGTTGAAGAGAGTTTTGGCTGTTAATGAAGAAGTTTGTCTTTGTTTTATAGACGGGCAGAAGGCCTTTGACAGAGTCATCTGGATAAAATTGATGAACATCCATAAGGAAATGAGAATAAACTGGAGAGACCGAAGACTACTCAACTTGTACATGGGACAAAGAGTAAAGGTGCAGCTGAATTATGGAGAAACAACGAGCGTGGTTATAGGAAGAAGCATCAGACAAGGGCGTTGTCTATTGCCGAATCTCTTCAACCTGTATGGGGAATGGCTGGCAAGAGAAGCTTTGAAAGGATGCAGAAACTTCAGGATAGGAGAATGCCTCACCAATACCATCAAGTGTGCAGGTGACCTGGTAGTGCTTGCTAAAAATTGAAGACATCTGAACCAGTTGATGGAAACTGGTAGGAAATCTGGCATGGAAATCAACATCAAAAAATCAAAAGTGATGTGGATAACAAAACAAGAGAAACCTTTGAGGATAACCATTGACAATCAGGAACTGGGGGATGTGAAGCAGTTCAAGTACTTGGGAAATTTGGTGTCAAAATATGCCCAATGCACCAATGAAATTCGAGCAAGAATCACTATGGCCAAAACTGCATTCAATAAAAAGAGGAATCTATTGACCAGCAAATTAAACTTGGAATGAAGGAAGAAACTGGTGGAGCGCTGCATCTAGAGCACTGAACTGTTTGGAGCAGAGATGTGGACCATGAGAAAAAAAGAGAAAAAAAACCTTGAAAGTTCTGAAATGTGGTGCTGGAGGAGAATGGAGAAGATCAAGAGGACTGATTGGGTGATGAATAACTATGTACTGAGAAGAGTAGGGGAGAAGAGAGACATTCTGAATACAATTCTTCAGAGGAAGGCCAACTGGATCAGACACACACTTAGACATGGAGGGCTCATACATGAAGTTATTGAAGGGAAAATTAAAGGAACAGTAGGACAAGAAAGAAGAAGAATTCAACTTTTGGATGACATGAAAAATGGAAAGAGATAAAGCAGACTGATGGAAGAAGCTGAAGACAGGGAAATTGGCATCAGAAATCCTCTGTATGAAGACACAAATCTGCCACTAAGCAGAATACTACATAATAATAATAATACCTCCATAAACAATAATCCCAAGCAATAGTAATAAGGGGTTTTCCCCCCTGACAAGAAAACAATCGGTAACACTTCAGTAATTTACCTAAACTTTGCCTTATTAGAAAGAATAACTGTTCGTGGTCAAATTATGTTTAATAACTGTGCTGCAGTTGTGTTCTTTGTTTCTGTAGTACATTGTGTAGGGTAGTCATGGTGTGCTTTACTACAAGGTATGAAAATTTATTTGATACCTTTTCCAATTATGTGTCTACTTTAATTGATGACTGACATTCAATATTACTAGTGCTTACATTAGCATGACCTGTGTGCTGTCAGTAACTTACACCTAGCACTGCTAGACAGGAGGGGAAGTAGTAATGCCTAGCTACCTAATCCATATCGATGCCTGGTGAAACCTTGAATGAAGTCTTGATGAAAGATGATTCATATCATTAATAGATATTAATCTGGGCAAGTTGCCCTCTACAAGATACCTAAGTGATATTGATTACGTTAACATTACATTAACACTTAAGCCTTTGGTACTGGTACTGATCCCAGTACAGACATGCTTGCTTGGTATTATAATCTTGACTTAAGCAGTGGACTATCTTTGCTGTAGTTCAATATCTTGGGTTGTGTGATGTACCTTTTGCATTTCTTGCTTTTATGTTTTCTACATCTACATCTACATCTACATTTATACTCCGCAAGCCACCCAATGGTGTGTGGCAGAGGGCACTTTACGTGCCACTGTCATTACCTCCCTTTCCTGTTCCAGTCGCATATGGTTCGCGGGAAGAACGACTGTCTGAAAGCCTCCATGCGCGCTCTAATCTCTCTAATTTTACATTCGTGATCCCCTCGGGAGGTATAAGTAGGGGGAAGCAATATATTCGATACCTCATCCAGAAACGCACCCTCTAGAAACCTGGCGAGCAAGCTGCACCGCGATGCAGAGCGCCTCTCTTGCAGAGTCTGCCAATTGAGTTTATTAAACATGTCCGTAACGCTATCACGGTTACCAAATAACCCTGTGACGAAACGCGCCGCTCTTCTTTGGATCTTCTCTATCTCCTCCGTCAAACCGATCTGGTACGGATCCCACACTGATGAGCAATACTCAAGTATAGGTCGAACGAGTGTTTTGTAAGCCACCTCCTTTGTTGATGGACTACATTTTCTAAGCACTCTCCCAATGAATCTCAACCTGGTACCCGCCTTACCAACAATTAATTTTATATGATCATTCCACTTCAAATCGTTCCGCACGCATACTCCCAGATATTTTACAGAAGTAACTGCTACCAGTGTTTGTTCTGCTATCATATAATCATACAATAATGGATCCTTCTTTCTATGTATTCGCAATACATTACATTTTTCTATGTTAAGGGTCAGTTGCCACTCTCTGCACCAAGTGCCTATCCGCTGCAGATCTTCCTGCATTTCGCTACAGTTTTCTAATGCTGCAACTTCTCTGTATACTACAGCAGAAAAGGTGAAGCAGTAGCCCAGCGTAGAGCCTGTGCCTACCGTAATGTATTTTTGATTTTCAAATGTTAGAAAACATAAGATGTTTTTCCTGTGCCTTGGTAAGAGGAAGGACTTGCTCTCAACGAAGGTAGACGCATGTTATTTTAGACCGTAATCAGCGGTAGCCATTTTGGTTATGAGAATAAGTGAAAAGTCTGTATTTTAGATGTGTGTAGAAGAAATAATACATTCATATTTCGTTAGCGAAAAATCGAGTTATTATTCCAAGAAGTACTGTAATGTAGAAGAATTGAAGTCCACTTTTGTACTTCGGAGTTATTACGAAGATCCAATTACCATATCATGGATACGGTCAAGATTTTGTAGGTGGATATGGCAATGGGATGTATTATTATTAATTGGTAAGCATAAATCGAGAACAAGAGAAAGACTATTTCGTCCATGTAGCACTGATATGAATTAATATGAACCCATTTACAGGCCTATCCCAGCTTATTGTGCTTGTCTGAGTGCTGAAAAATTAATCTCATTAATTCCATACATCTAAACATGTCTATTATTATATATTTGTTATTATATTATAAAGTATCGACAAGTGTCAGGCATGATACATAGCGGGCAAAACTGTGAGTCCTAGTATTGTTAAGACAATGAATATACATGTATGTTAATAATTTCCTTATGGTCCACGTACTATGATGACATGCTGGAGATGATGATGTAACAATGGAAAAATACTAACTGAAAGAAAAAGAAATAATGAATAAAGTAGAAAGAAGAAGACAACAATACCAAGAATGGGCAACAAAGTACAATAGGGGGAAGTACCAGTTACAGGACAGCAAGAAGGTAGGACTGCACAATGTATGTAAAAATGCACTCCTAGCAGACCTATTAGAAAATCCAAGCACCTATTTCCTAAAACCCAGAACCTAAAGCTTCAGAGGTTAACGCAATTGCAATCAAGTAGAGAGAATTACATTTCTTTATTAGTACAATTACATATAGCTGTATATGCATTCTGTCACGTGAAGAACAGTGCAGAAGCAAAATCCAAACAGAGAAAATACTAATTTTGGTAACTACAGAGGTGTAAAGATTTCTATAATGGATGGACAAAACAATAAGGAAATGTCATTTCAAAATCAAAATGCCAGTGTAGAAGACTTGCATTTGCAAAATGTAACAATGAGTGGTTTGGAACCGTCAAGCAGTGATTATTTGGATGCTGGGAGCTACATGCCATTGTTGCATTCAACGCCCTTGGATACGGAACATTTCATTGCAAGCAATACCTTGATTACAGGAGATGAAATTAATGACACCTTGAGGCAAAGGAATATTTTAAATGAGAGTAATACATGTAGTACAGACACAGATGCTGACAGGCGTAGGCCAGATGTGACTAGGGAAGATATGCAAGTCTTATTTTGAGCCTTAACAGAAACAATACAAACAAACGTGCACGCAATGAAAGCAGACATAAACATAATCAATTCAAAGATGTTAAGTTAAGACACAATACAAATAGGCATGACTAATATGAAAGCAGACATGACCACAGTAAAGTCTGAGATTGGGAAGGTAAATACAAACATGCTACACATTTCGGTGAGGTAAAAAATTAGCGCACAGAACTTAATAATCTGAATATGAAGTTCACATTACAGATTCCGCAAATCTCCATGGAAATGGATAGGAAAATTACTGAACAAATACAGACTCCAGTTCACAATATGAGTGAGAAATTAAAAGGCAGAGTGGAAGAAAAATATGAAACATTCTCATGCACATATGAACAGGATCTATCTGGAATCAGATAAATTCAGGATAATTTAAAGGTAATGTGAAAGAATATGCATATTAACATAGATAATGTAGAATCATAAGTAGTGAAGCTGCATTCGTCCTGTGACAACTTACCAGAAAATGTACAGGAAATCACCATGGAGATAGGATTACTTAAGTTAGAACATAAAAGAATCAACTCAGATACTGTCCAACTTTATGAAACAGTAAAGGATAATAAAGAAAATGAAAACACAATGTTTGCAGAAAAATGCATATGAGAACCGCATACTTATGAGCAAGTGGTAAAGGAAGTAATGAGGGAAATGGAAGAAGAAATTTTAAAACATGTAGAACATGACATCAGACAGGTAGAACAGAGATTAATGGATGAAATAGTTAGCAAACAAAGTAAAATAATTGTGGTGTCACCGCCAGACACCACACTTGCAAGGTGGTAGCCTTTAAATCGGCCGCGGTCCATTAGTATACGCCGGACCCGCGTGTCGCGACTATCAGTGATTTCAGACCGAGCGCCGCCACACGGCAGGTCTAGTCTAGAGAGACTCCCTAGCATTTGCCCCAGTTGTACAGCTGACTTTGCTAGCAATGGTTGACTGACTACATACGCTCTCATTTGCAGAGACAACAGTATAGCATAGCCTTCAGCTACGTCATTTGCTATGACCTAGCAAGGCGTCATATTCAGTTACTATGTCTTCTGAACAGATAATATTGTGACTCATGTACTGTCATGAGCAACGTTCATCATTAATGGATTGAAGTTAAGTATCAAACTAATTACGTCCACTTTCTGAATTCTAATTCCTTGTCATATTCCAGACCTCACGTCAGTATAGTCCTTCCCTCCTCACGCCAGCCTGCGTGAGCTAAAACGCGTGCATTTTGGCCTCCATTCGTAACACGGTGTTGGCTCTTCTGCCAACACAACAATAATATCATCACATGGGGCATTAAGCGTAGCTATGAACAGCCATCTGCCAGTGAGAGAAAACAGTGTCGTGGACAACAATGCCCAAACCACACCACGCGAGTGCATGCTAATGCACGACGGGAGCAATAGGAAAAACTTTTGTGAGCCAGATATGTTATCACCACATGTAAATGCTGTTCCATCCTGCTGGACAGCATTGTTAATGGACAAGAGTTTAATAAAACACCAACAGTTTCCTGTATTTTCAAATAAAACAAAGCGAACGCACCCGGTAGTGTTGTCTAGGACTTGGACAGAAACTCAAGAGATCAGATATCTGGTAGAACTCACAGAAGGTGACACCCTTTTGTGAGCTACAGAGATATTGGAACTCTGTGAGACATATGACCAATCTGAGAATGCATTTTTGTATAAATACTGGTCAACAGCTATCCAGGAGAGATTAAGACAAGAGGTATTTAACCCATTATCATATCATCCAAAATTTTGGGGGGTGGGGGGGCTAAGAAACTACTTTGAAACATATCTAAACAAGGCCTTCTTCTTCTTCTTTCTTGGCTCTACAGCTCATGATGAGCCTTGGCCTCATCTACAATTTCCTTCCATCCCTCTCGGTCCTTTGCCAATACTCTCCAGTTTCTGTAGCCCATCTTCCTAAGGTCTTGGATTACTCCATCTTCCCATCTGGCTCTTGGTTGACCACGTCCTCTCTGCCCCCCTGGCTTTCCTTGTAATATTCTTTTTGGCACTTCTGTATCATTCATGCGAGCCACATGTCCCGCCCACCTCAGTCTGGATGATTTCACTATCCTTTTGGTGAGTTGGTCTTTGTATATTGCATACAACTCATGGTTGTATCTCCTCCTCCATCTTTCACAGATTGGGCCGATAATTTGTCTAAGTACCTTTCTTTCAAATGCATCCAGTGTTTCAATATCTTTAGTTGTTAATGTCCAGGCTTCAGAGGCACATGTAAGCACTGGTCGTATAAGTGATTTATACATAGTTAATTTTGTGGTACGAGTCAGGAGCCTTGAGGATAGAAGTCTTGTTAGGGCAAAATAGGCTCTGTTGGTCAGTATTAATCTCTGCTTAATTTCAAAGGAGGTATCATTTAGATGTGTAGCTGTTGAGCCCAGATACTTGAAATGTTCAGCTCTCTCAAATGTATAATTGCCCATTGTTATTGCGTTTGGCATATTTTCTCTATATGCTTTTCCAGCTGCCATATAATTTGTTTTCTGTTCATTAATAATTAACCCCATGTTCCTACTGGCCTGTTCAAGAGCTGTAAATGTCTCTTCCATTGTTTTTGGGGTTCTTGCTATTATATCTATGTCATCTGCGTAGGCCAGTATCTGCACCGATTTATAGAAGATCGTTCCTCTTTTCAGAAGGTTTGCATTTCTCATTACCTTCTCCAGGGCAGCATTAAAGAGAAGGCATGCCAATGCATCCCCTTGTCGCACTCCATTTTTAATACTCAATGTGTTGGACATCATTCCTCCTATTCTCACACTACTTTGTGTTTCACTCAATGTCATTCTCACCAGCCTTACCAACTTTCTAGAGATTCCCAGTTCATCTAGAGCTTGATATAATCGCTCTCTATTTATGCTATCATAAGCTGCTTTGAAATCTATAAAGAGGTGATGTGTGCCAACTCCAAATTCGTTTGTTTTTTCCAGGATTTGTCTTAAGGTGAATATTTGATCTATGGTTGACTTCCCAGGAAGGAATCCGCATTGGTACGACCCTGCCTCCCTCGGTGTGGTTGGGAGTATTCTGTCGAATAGTATATTAGAGAGTATTTTATATCCCAAATTAAGTAGTGCGATCCCTCTGTAATTGCCACACTCCATCTTATCTCCTTTCTTATATATGGGACATGTGATACCCTCTTTCCATTGTTGGGGCATTTTCTCCTCTTCCCATATTCTGGTTACCATTTTCAGAAGGCTTTGTTCCATCTCTCTGCCTCCTTGCTTAAACAGTTCTGCTGGAATACCATCTGTCCCTGCTGCCTTGTTGTTTTTCAATTTCTTCATGGCAGTTTTCACTTCTTCTATATTTGGTGGGGTAGTGGTGTTGTCTGGGTCCTCTTCCCCATTGGTATCTGTTGGGTTCTCTGGTATAGTTATTCTAGGGTTGAGGAGACTATCAAAATACCTGTGCCATCTTTAGCATATTCCCTTCCCTTCACTTATTATATTCCCTGTCTCATCTTTTATTAAGCTCGTTTTGCTACCAAAAGGCTTCCGTGCCGCATTCACCTCTCTATAGAATTTTCTTATTTCATTTTTGCTTCTCATGAGCTCCATTTCTTTGATACTTTCTTTCATCCATTCTCTCTTTTTTCTTTGGTGAGTCCTCTTTTCAACCCTCCGTTTTGCTTTGTATTCTTCTACTATCCTCCACGTACAGTGTGATCGCAGTGTCCTTCTATATGTTTTGTTCTTTTCTTCAGTTACTATTTCGCATTCGGTAGCAAACCATGATGGTCTTACTTGTCTTGTCCCAATTCCAAGTATCTCTCTTGCCGATGTCTCCACCATCGTTTTTATCGCTTCCCACTGATCTTCAATATTGTTATATTCTCTAGCGTTTTCCAGAATCTGAGTTATCTTCTCCTGAAACTGTTCTCTTACTTCCACTTATTCTAAAGTTGTTATATTATATTTCTGCGCCTTGGGTCGGTCTCCTTTCGCTGCATTAGATATCCTTGCCCTCACCCGTGCCCATACCAGAAAATGACCTGTATCTATGTTTGGGCCTCTGAGACTCCTCACGCCCAATAGGTCCGATTTGTGTCTCAGATCTATCAACACATGGTCGATCTGGTTTACTGTGTTTCCATCCGGTGAGTTCCATGTTCCCTTATGAATTTCTTTATGTGGGAACAGTGTTGATCCTATTACCATATTTCTAGATTCTGCGATCAGTATAAGCCTTGTTCCGTTATCATTATATGTTGCATGTTTGCTGTGGGGGCCAATTATTGGTAATAAATCTGTTCTTTCCCAACCTGAGCATTTAGGTCTCCAGCTATTATTTTAATATCATGCCCTGGGCACTCATCATATACTCTTTCCAAAGATTCATAGAATACTTCTTTCTCTTCTTCTTCGGATTCTTCTGTTGGTGCATGGGCATTAATTATGGAGTAGGTAAAGAATTTCCCCTTTATCCTGAGTGTTGATAATCTTGGACTAATGGGTGTAAACCCTATTACCAAATGCTTTAATTGATGATGTGCAACAAATCCTGTCCCCAGCTGGTGATTTCTTTCACTGCAGCTATAGAATATATTCACCTCCTTCTTTTCTAAAACTCCACTCCCTGTCCATCTAATTTCTTGTAGTGCTATTATACTTTGCTTCAGACTCATTATTTGATCCAGCATTACTTTCAGTGCTCCTGGTCGATATAGGGATCTCACATTCCAAGTACCAATATATAGATCTGATCTACGCCTTATATTTCTCTTCTTCCTAATTTTCCCTCCTTTATTTACTTGTATTCCATCTTCTTTGTCCTTTTCCATGCCAGGTCCATCTTCCTTCACCCGTCCGACTTTACTTTGTAGAAGTTTCGCAACAGTTGTTTTTTACAGAGCGGGCTGTCAACCCTGTGTCCAACCCCTACCAGGGGACGGGTGATTTTTAATCAGGGTTTTCTTCCCTTAACCTTTGGAGACCCAACCCCCAACTGCAAGGCAGCAGTTATTGTTTTGCTAGTTTTGGTCTGCCCCAGGTATTTTATTTCCCCAGTGTCCACCATATCTGATGAACATTCCCCAATCTGCCACCTGGGGAGGCGCCCGATGGGAGACTAGCAACTCCACACGGGCTAAACAAGACCGACTACTGGAATAATCCAATATCTCATGCTGATGTATTGAAAATCTTAAAGAACAAGTTGCCTGCAAATGTTAGGGAAAAATTAGTAACCATTCCTGAATATGATCTCGAATATTTTCTCTCAGTGCTCGACTCAATAGATCTAATTCATGTGGATGGGAAAGCTATGCCTAGTTATTGTAATGGTAATGAACACAACCCAAATGGGAGAAACAATTATGGTAATGGCAACAGCTTCAGGAACTATAATGTTTATATGTGTATGAATGAATGGCATCCGTATGCACTGCTGGGCCACAACAGATATCTGTACAATTGGTTTACCTATCAGCCACAGGGTGACCAAAGGCACGAAAATAAATATCAGCCACATTGGCATGGCAATGGCCAAGATAGCAGAAATTCAAGAGAACACTTTGATACTAGGACACAAGGAAATGCAAATTATCAGGATTGGAATGTGGAACTCGGGGATCAAAGAGGGTGCTGGCAGCCCATACAGTCAAACTGAAACAACCGGGTCACAAACTGGCAAGCATGCAAACATACAATGAACATAGTAGAAGTGATGGCAGAAAATGAAACAATACCTTTACTGACCCTAGGAAATAACAATAATTGAGCAAGACTAGAGGAAGAACATAATGAACTGTCAGTGTGCCACAGTAATAATATTAACAACATAAACACTAACACAAATGACATAAACAGTAACACTAACACAAGGAAGTAGACACTAAAATAAACTTACATGTACAGCATATCTGTAATCCATTTTTAAGGTATGACACGGATGCAGAAATGAAAGAAGATTTGTTCACTGAAGAGAAAGGAACAACATGCAAGGTAAGTGAAGTTATTCAAGCAACAATAAAGATAAAAGTGGGAAACATAGTTATACCAGTTGTTTTGGATGCTGGCGCATCAACAAGCCTGATGTCAACCAGCTTGTTTAAAGAGATAGTGTGGCAACTAAATGTACCCACGCTACCCGTAGAGAACAGTAAGATCATAACAGCAATGGGAAGTAAATCTACAGTTATAAAAATACAGGCCAGCATACCCATTATTGGCAAATGTGATGTAATTTTGCAGTGTACTTTCTTGCTGGTAGACAAACTTACAGTGAACTGTTTATTATTATTTTACTGTATACTTTGTATGAAGGTGTTCAGAAAGTAGGAGGTTTGTCACCCTTTGACAAATAAACCGACTGGCACTCGATTCCTCTCCAGCTAGGGGGTACAATATTTATATTTCTGGTACCCTCTCCCTCTTCTACTATCCTGTTTAGCCAATAAGGAATGTTCAATGTTCTTCTACTAACATGCAAAGAATGGCATGCAACCTAGTGAATAGAAATTTTCCTTGTATTTTGATATTGTACTTTATTAAGACTTAAATATCTATAGCAGCAAAGAAAACCTTTTGATATTCCTAAAGGAAACACGGAATATACAACAAGAACTAAAACGAGTATACACAATACTGAACGGGTGAAAACCATGACGCAGTTATACTACATCGGGCACAAAAACTTGAATAAGAGTGATGAAAAAGAAAGGAATTCACAGCATGCAACCTTTAAGCAAGAGTCATGAGTGTTGAAGTGTACTGAAATGTGCAGCCACGCTTAAAGCGTAGCGTACAATAACAACTATATGCCAAGTGGCTAACAGCTGATTGTAGGGGCAGAATATGCAAAATGCAAAGTTAAGTTTAGTGTCACGTTTAGGGACAGCTGGCTGTAATCAAGATGCACAAAGACACACTGTGCACCACAATGGAAACCATTTTAGAACTTAAGAAAATTGGCATTCGCAGCATGCAGCCAACTGGACAAAACAGAAGCGATATGAAATGGAGTACCTACCACCTGATTACTATAACATAAATCAGTTACACAAACAAAACAAATAGAGAAATTTCTTCCCAAGTCACAGAATATACTGTAGACAGCATTAATTTTAAGAGTATACCATTAGGTTAAGCATACATAATTTTAAGAAAAGGAGCACATTGGCACAAGTAAACTATAGGGAGCATAGAATATGTTAAATTTGTGAACTCAACATATGCTATTGAATGTACACATCTAGAAATAAGTATAAGGAATCAAAGCAAAAGAGCATATACACCGGAAATGACCTATCTGACTGTATACAACAGGATTAAGACAAGTATGAGAGCAAAATAATAACATGTACACTTAAAAGAATGTGATTAGCACTGAACTTAAGAACTAAGGAGCTTACATACAGCATGCAAGTAAGCGACAACGAGAAAGATAGGATGAGATATACACACAGAAAAATGTGTGTGACTAAGATGTAAACTATAAAATAACATATTGTATAAGATTTATCGAGAGGAGCATTTGTGCACTTATAGAACTACACTTCTTTACAGACAACATTAGAAGTAGCGAGCTTAATGTACAGTGGGAATACATACCTACAAATCTGCTATTACAGAACTCACTTATGTTAGTTGCTATCAATTACATGGTACCTTGTAGGAAAAGCATAAGCAGCAAAATAAAACTGTGAACATGAATTGTACAACATGCAAGAGATAAGCAAAGTAAAAATGGAAATCAACCAATATGCACACAACTTCATTACATGAACTTAAACAAAATAAATAAGGTAAGTACTGCATGTTTAAAAAGCAATATGGAGAAATAAATGAATTTCACTGCTGGATAATACTATGAAATAGAGAGAGTATGAAAAACTTTAGATTAAACTGGAAGTATTAATTAGTTAATCTACGTTTGTGGTGGCATATCATACAAGGAGTGAAACTAGGAAGAGAATGAAAGTGTATTAGGTTAATATGAGTTTATTTATTTTTAGAGGAAGAAATAAATAGGGCAGTGATGCTAGTGTGAGAACCTCACAGGTATAAATGGAGATTTATATGGTAGATTTTTAATGAATAGTTATATGGGTATACGGTGATGAATATGAAGATGAATATTACAGGAGTACTTAGAAAAGGGCCACGAAGGCGACGTAAGAAAGAATAGATTATATAGTTTTAAGTCCCAGATGATGATGATACATGTACAGTAAGTAATTGTGAAAACGAACATCTCAAAGAAGCAGTGAAGAGTAAAGAAGAAACAGTGAAGTCAGAAATAACAAAGGTACATCGTACATTTAACATACACCACAGCACAGTAATTTGCTACACATATATCAGAATGTAAAACAAATGAGTATGAAAAATGTTTCCTTAGCAACTAACTGTTACAGCTTGGGCAACTATAAGGTGAATATAAATAAAAATATGATGTACAATTCATACGTGGGATGAACGCAAAATGCAGTGAAACAATATTTTCTACACTGAGTTCTTGACACATGCAGAGGCAAAAGCTGTACTTTAACATAAGCACCTTCTTCTACAGTGGGAATGAATTATGAGTGGGATTACACATGACAAAGAAACAGTAAAATTACCAGTCACAAGTTACAAAGGTAAACATGTACATGTCATCACACCAATAAGGCAGAAATACGGCTTGAAATATGTGTACATGAATGTGAAACATTATGATGATTAACAAGAGAGTGATGAAGTCAGGATTGTCAACAGATAAAACATTCCCCATACTTGGTCACAAACAAGCACTTGTAAATATTGTACATAGTATGAAGATTTATCAAATGCCAAGGATAGAATAAGTACACTAACAACACACTACAAGTAGCAATCTTAGAAGTAGCTTGATCTCTGAAGCAAACCCTAGCAAATCCTCTTTTTCCCATGTAACGAGTAGTGTTGGAACATATTTTCTATGTGTAGTTGTGAAGGTAAAAATGCGCAGGAGGTCAGTCCTGCGAGACAAGAAAAGTAAATGCAAATATTCAGAATAAATGCAAGATTCCTTCTGATTTACTTATTAGTGTGTAAGATGGTGCGTAACATGGAGCCCATATATGAAATGTGAATGTGAATTGTAAGTCTATTTGTCAACTTTATTATTGTCCATGTCTATGTCTACGAAAAATGTATGTACTATTTTCTATGGGTAGTTATGAAGGTACGAAGGTTATGACAATTATTGTGGACAGGTCAGGAAAACTGCTGGTGAATCCTATGGATTCCTTGGGCAGATGGAGCAAATATTTTGAAGAGTTGCTCAATGTAGGTGAAAATACGATCAGTAATGTTTCAGATTTCAATGTACAATGGGATAGGAATGATGATGGAAATAGGATCACATTTGAGGAAGTGGAGAAAATGGTCAATAGATTGCAGTGCAATAAAACGGGTGGGGTGGATGAAATTAAGTCAGAACTCATCAAATACAGTGGAATGTCAGGTCTTAAATGGCTACACAGGATAATTGAAATGGCCTGGGAGTCGGGACAGGTTCCATCAGACTGGACAAAAGCAGTAATCACACCAATCTTTAAACATGGAAACAGAAAAATTTGTAACAACTACAGAGGTATCTCTTTAATCAGCGTAGTGGGTAAAATCTTCTCAGGTATTGTTGAAAGGAAAGATGAGGACCAATTGGATGAAAATCAATGTGGGTTTAGGCCTCTTAGAGGTTGTCAGGACCAGATCTTTAGCTTACGGCAAATAATGGAGAAGTGTTATGAGTGGAACAGGGAATTGTATCTATGCTTTATAGATCTAGAAAAGGCGTATGACCAGGTTCCTAGGAGGAAGTTATTGTCTGTTCTATGAGATTATGGAATAGGAGGCAAACTTTTGCAAGCAATTAAAGGTCTTTACATGGATAGTCAGGCAGCAGTTAGAGTTGACAGTAAATTGAGATCATGGTTCAGA
Organism: Schistocerca serialis cubense; assembly: GCF_023864345.2. Lineage (NCBI taxonomy): Eukaryota > Metazoa > Arthropoda > Insecta > Orthoptera > Acrididae > Schistocerca > Schistocerca serialis. Next base: position 80,914,524 of record NC_064638.1, on the reverse strand, counting down.
GTAGTTTCAGGGGTAAGACAAGGCTGCAACCTGTCTCCACTGTTGTTCATATTATTTATGGATCATATGTTGAAAACAATAGAATGGCTTGGTGGGATTAAGATATGTGAACACAAAATAAGCAGTCTTGCATATGCGGATGACTTAGTTGTGATGGCAGATTCGATTGAAAGTTTGCAAAGTAATATTTCAGAGCTAGATCAGAAATGTAAGGACTATGGTATGAAGATTAGCATCTCCAAAACGAAAGTAATGTCAATGGGAAAGAAATATAAATGGATTGAGTGCCACATAGGAGGAACAAAGTTAGAACAGGTGGACGGTTTCAAGTACTTAGGATGCATATTCTCACAGGATGGCAACATAGTGAAAGAACTGGAAGCGAGGTGTAGCAAAGCTAATGCAGTGAGTGCTCAGCTAAGAACTACTCTCTTCTGCAAGAAGGAAGTAAGTACCAAGACTAAGTTATCTGTGCACCGTTCAATCTTTCGACCAACTTTGTTGTATGGGAGCAAAAGATGGGTGGATTCAAGTTACCTTATCAATAAGGTTGAGGTTACGGATATGAAAGTAGCTAGGATGATTGCAGGTACTAGTATATGGGAACAATGGCAGGAGGGTGTCCACAATGAGGAAATCAAAGAAAAACTGGGAATGAACTCTATAGCTGTAGCAGTCAGGGCGAACCGGCTTAGATGGTGGGGTCGTGTTACACGCATGGGAGAAGCAAGGTTACACAGACACAAGCAGACATTTTCTAGTGTCTTGGGTCTGTGTATGTGCGGATGGATATGTGTGTGTGTGCGAGTGTATACCTGTCCTTTTTTCCCCCTAAGGTAAGTCTTTCCGCTCCCGGGATTGGAATGACTCCTTACCCTCTCCCTTAAAACCCACTTCCTTTCGTCTTCCCCTCTCCTTCCCTCTTTCCTGATGAGGCAACAGTTTGTTGCGAAAGCTTGAATTTTGTGTGTATGTTTGTGTTTGTTTGTGTGTCTATCGACCTGCCAGCGCTTTTGTTCGGTAAGTCACCTCATCTTTGTTTTTATATATAATTTTTCCCACGTGGAATGTTTCCTTCTATTTTATATATATATATACACTCCTGGAAATTGAAATAAGAACACCGTGAATTCATTGTCCCAGGAAGGGGAAACTTTATTGACACATTCCTGGGGTCAGATACATCACATGATCACACTGACAGAACCACAGGCACATAGACACAGGCAACAGAGCATGCACAATGTCGGCACTAGTACAGTGTATATCCACCTTTCGCAGCAACGCAGGCTGCTATTCTCCCATGGAGACGATCGTAGAGATGCTGGGTGTAGTCCTGTGGAACGGCTTGCCATGCCATTTCCACCTGGCGCCTCAGTTGGACCAGCGTTCTTGCTGGACGTGCAGACCGCGTGAGACGACGCTTCATCCAGTCCCAAACATGCTCAATGGGGGACAGATCCGGAGATCTTGCTGGCCAGGGTAGTTGACTTACACCTTCTAGAGCACGTTGGGTGGCACGGGATACATGCGGACGTGCATTGTCCTGTTGGAACAGCAAGTTCCCTTGCCGGTCTAGGAATGGTAGAACGATGGGTTCGATGACGGTTTGGATGTACCGTGCACTATTCAGTGTCCCCTCGACGATCACCAGTGGTGTACGGCCAGTGTAGGAGATCGCTCCCCACACCATGATGCCGGGTGTTGGCCCTGTGTGCCTCGGTCGTATGCAGTCCTGATTGTGGCGCTCACCTGCACGGCGCCAAACACGCATACGACCATCATTGGCACCAAGGCAGAAGCGACTCTCATCGCTGAAGACGACACGTCTCCATTCGTCCCTCCATTCACGCCTGTCGCGACACCACTGGAGGCGGGCTGCACGATGTTGGGGCGTGAGCGGAAGACGGCCTAACGGTGTGCGGGACCGTAGCCCAGCTTCATGGAGACGGTTGCGAATGGTCCTCGCCGATACCCCAGGAGCAACAGTGTCCCTAATTTGCTGGGAAGTGGCGGTGTGGTCCCCTACGGCGCTGTGTAGGATCCTACGGTCTTGGATGCATCCGTGCGTCGCTGCGGTCCGGTCCCAGGACGACGGGCACGTGCACCTTCCGCCGACCACTGGCGACAACATCGATGTACTGTGGAGACCTCACGCCCCACGTGTTGAGCAATTCGGCGGTACGTCCACCCGGCCTCCCGCATGCCCACTATATGCCCTCGCTCAAAGTCCGTCAACTGCACATACGATTCACGTCCACGCTGTCGCGGCATGCTACCAGTGTTAAAGACTGCGATGGAGCTCCGTATGCCACGGCAAACTGGCTGACACTGACGGCGGCGGTGCACAAATGCTGCGCAGCTAGCGCCATTCGACGGCCAACACCGCGGTTCCTGGTGTGTCCGCTGTGCCGTGCGTGTGATCATTGCTTGTACAGCCCTCTCGCAGTGTCCGGAGCAAGTATGGTGGGTCTGACACACCGGTGTCAATGTGTTCTTTTTTCCATTTCCAGGAGTGTGTGTGTGTGTGTCTCTATATATATATATATATATATATATATATAAACGAATCTGCTCCAGTCCGGAATCCCTGAAGCATTACACCAACAACCTGACAACAGCTTTCGCATCCCGCAACTACCCTCCCGACCTGGTACAGAAGCAAATAACCAGAGCAACTTCCTCATCCTCTCAAACCCAGAACCTCCCACAGAAGAACCACAAAAGTGCCCCACTTGTGACAGGATACTTTCCGGGACTGGATCAGATTCTGAATGTGGCTCTCCAGCAGGGATACGACTTCCTAAAATCCTGCCCAGAAATGAGATCCATCCTTCATGAAATCCTCCCCACTCCACCAAGAGTGTCTTTCCGCCGTCCACCTAACCTTCGTAACCTCTTAGTTCATCCCTATGAAATCCCCAAACCACCTTCCCTACCCTCTGGCTCCTACCCTTGTAACCGCCCCCGGTGTAAAACCTGTCCCATGCACCCTCCCACCACCACCTACTCCAGTCCTGTAACCCGGAAGGTGTACACGATCAAAGGCAGAGCCACGTGTGAAAGCACCCACGTGATCTACCAACTGACCTGCCTACACTGTGACGCATTCTATGTGGGAATGACCAGCAACAAACTGTCCATTCGCATGAATGGACACAGGCAGACAGTGTTTGTTGGTAATGAGGATCACCCTGTGGCTAAACATGCCTTGGTGCACGGCCAGCACATCTTGGCACAGTGTTACACCGTCCGGGTTATCTGGATACTTCCCACTAACACCAACCTATCCGAACTCCGGAGATGGGAACTTGCTCTTCAATATATCCTCTCTTCCCGTTATCCACCAGGCCTCAATCTCCGCTAATTTCAAGTTGCCGCCACTCATACCTCACCTGTCATTCAACAACATCTTTGCCTCTGCACTTCTGCCTCGACTGACATCTCTGCCCAAACTCTTTGTCTTTAAATATGTCTGCTTGTGTCTGTATATGTGTGGATGGATATGTGTGTGTGTGCGAGTGTATACCCGTCCTTTTTTCCCTCTAAGGTAAGTCTTTCCGCTCCCGGGATTGGAATGACTCCTTACCCTCTCCCTTAAAACCCACATCCTTTCGTCTTTCCCTCTCCTTCCCTCTTTCCTGATGAGGCAACAGTTTGTTGCGAAAGCTTGAATTTTGTGTGTATGTTTGTGTTTGTTTGTGTGTCTGTCGACCTGCCAGCACTTTCATTTGGTAAGTCACATCATCTTTGTTTTTAGATATATAAAAAAACAAAGATGACTGATAGATGTCTGCTTGTGTCTGTATGTGTGGATGGATATGTGCATGTGTGCGAGTGTATACCTGTCCTTTTTTCCCCCAAAGGTAAGTCTTTCCGCTCCCGGGATTGGAATGACTCCTTACCCTCTCCCTTAAAACCCACTTCCTTTCGTCTTCCCCTCTCCTTCCCTCTTTCCTGATGAGGCAACAGTGTGTTGCGAAAGCTTGAATTTTGTGTGTATGATTGTGTTTGTTTGTGTGTCTATCAACCTGCCAGCGCTTTCGTTCGGTAAGTCACCTCATCTTTGTTTTTTATATATATATATATATATATGAAGAATAGTAAGGCCTGATAAAAGTGAAAATAACAGCTGAGCCATTATAAGAGTAAACGCTACAGTCTAGGAAAGTGAATACAGTGTGTGTAATGTGTGTGTGATGGAGAAATCAGAGGAAATTCGTATAACCACTAATTGATGTGTGAGGACCGCTGAACTACAATGCACAATTGAAGATAATGCCAAGTCCTGCAATGTCACCCTTACCTTCAATTTCATTGGCCGCAAACTTCATCCAGGTGCGAGATGAGGTATTGGTGTTCTTTGGGCTGAGCACTGAAGCTGAATCTATGGTATCCAGTTTACGGATTGGAGGACATACACAACACCAACTTCATAAGCCTGGAGCAACATTACGAGGGATGCACAGGCAGTGCTGGTGCTCATGTAGCGCTTGGGTCACTGTGATGGGCGCATTAAACAATGAGCTGCTGCTGGCCATAAGTACAGTGAACAATGAGATAGTGTGTGCCAATAGGACACCTTCTCAGAATAGCCAGTGAACCAAAAGCAAGTGAGAAAAACAATTTTTAAAACAGGGTGAAAGGACAAATTAAGAAATTTAAGATGTGTTTACTGTTCACACCATACAGCTTAACAAATGTAAGGATAAATAACAAACTAAGATGGTAGCACAACATGGACATGCAGTTATGTAATATAAGTACATGTGAATGTATTTATGTGTGTGAATTTGCAATGGACAAAGAAATGAAGCTTTTGTAGATATTTATGTAATAGCATAATGGTATTAAAACTCCATTGACATGCACTAAGTGACCAAACTATGAGCCCCAACATAAATAAGACTACTGTATACTGTCTCCCTAAATAAAGAAACTTATTTCTGACAATATACAGTAGGGGAGCATTTGTGAAGTACCTTTTGCATTTCTTGCTTTTATGTTCTCATTTTCTTTAAAGGAAAAGGGAAAAGGTGAAGCAGTAGCCCAGCATAGAGCCTATGCCTACCGTAATGTATTTTTGATTTTCAAATGTTAGAAAACATAAGATGTCTTTCCTGTGCCTTGGTAAGAGGAAGGACTTGCTCTCAACGAAGGTAGACGCATGTTATTTTAGACCGTAATCAGTGGTAGCCATTTTGGTTATGAGAATAAGTGAAAAGTCTGTATTTTAGATGTGTGTAGAAGAAATAATACATTCATATTTTGTTAGTGAAAAATCGAGTTATTATTCCAAGAAGTACTGTAATGTAGAAGAATTGAAGTCCACTTTTGTACTTCGGAGTTATTACGAAGATCCAATTACCATATCATGGATACGGTCAAGATTTTGTAGGTGGATACGGCAATCGGATGTATTATTATTAATTGGTAAGCATAAATCTAGAACAAGAGGAGGACTATTTCGTCCATGTAGCACTGATATGAATTAATATGAACCCATTTACAGGCATAGCCCAGCTTATTGTGCTTGTCCGAGTGCCAAAAAATTAATCTCATTAATTCCATATATCTAAACATTTTTATTATTATATATTTTTATTATATTATACTTGTCATACATGTGGCATGTTAACCTCCTGGTAAATGCTAAAAGTGAGTTAAGTAAGCAATACAGTGGTAGACATCCACACGTCATCACAGAACAAGGAGTTCAGAGATTTTCCTGCACTATAAAGCAGGTCAAGTGTCAATCTGTGGAAGATATAATGACAAAATACAATTCTGATGAAGGCAAAATTGTTCCAGAGCACAACATTGTGTACACATTGTTTAACAACGGACTCCACAGCAGATGAGCCATTTGTATTCCCATGTTGTTACAATGACTTTGTCCATTACAACTACAGTGGGTATGACCATGGATCAATGAAAACATGTCACTTGGGCAGATGAATCACATTTCTTGTCACACAAGGTTGCTACGTCTGCATACACCTTCATCCATGTGAACGGCTGCTTGCAAAAGGCACTGCATCGTGGGTGCAGGCTGGTGGGAGACATTCACCTGGGCATTCATGGGACCTATGTTAGTAATCAAAGGCACCTTGACAGCTGTGGACTACATGAACATTGTTGTAGACCACTTGCATCCCTTCATGCTTGATGTCTTCCCCAAGAGCAATGGCATGTTCCATCATAATAGTAGTCTCTTTCCCAAGGCTAGAATTGTGCAACAGTGATTTCAGGAGCATGATGTCTTGCTACTAAAGTTGTCTGATCTGAAAATGATGGAACACATCTGGGATACTACTGGGTACCAGCTCCTCACCCACAAACCACTGACCCTAATATATGAGAATGTGACCTGGTTGTAGACATCCGGTGCCACATTCATCTGGAAAACTCCAAATGAATGTCAATCCATACTATGCAGAATTGCTGTTGTATTGCATTCCAAAGGTGGACCAATATGCTGTTAAGCAGGTGGTCATATGTATGTACTGATGCATTGGAGCAGCCCTTATACTTATGTCCATACCTTTGAACTATGTCCAGAAATACTATTGATGACTAGAAAAGGATAATTAGAGTATATAGAGGATAATTAGAGTATATAGAGTATAATTAGAGTATATATAAATTTCATGTGCATTTATCTGGAACCAAATTTCACATAGTGACTGATTGCAGATCACTGGTAACTCAGTTTAGTCTATATTCACACTTGGTTGACAAAACTGGTTGACTCCAGATGCAAGCAATAAGTAATTATACAGCACTTATTCAGTTCCACATAGGCATGCTAACATTGGTGTTTCATCCAGATTACTGAGTGGACCAGACATTGACTTTGATAGTCCGGAAATCTTATGTTTTCATTTAGATGAGGAGTTCTCAAATGCTGTGGGCTCTGCTTTTGCTTCAGATGAGGTCTCCACACTGATCAGGGTCTTTGTCTTCAATTCATTTGAATATCTGTTCTGATAATCAATGAGTACACATTTTATTTTATGCTGCATATTCAAGGCTGTTTGATGTCAGGAAATATATTAACCTACACTCAGTTATCTAGAGGTCTCTCAATGCAGTCTGTTTCTCAGAATGAGTCATACAGTTAGAGGAGACAATCCTATCTCTATGGGACGTATCCCCATATCAGCGAACAACCTATTTTCAGAAGATGTTGTATAATCAAAACGTATTATTCAATCACAGGGGGACAATTCCAAGGGCCTAAAGGGGCAATTGCTAAGGGATTAGATGGCCAATTCATCTTAGATGGTTGGTTGGTTGGTTTGGGGTAGGGGACTAAACAGCGAAATCATCAGTCGCATCAGATAGGGAGTCCAGTGTGTGCTAACCACTGCACCACCTCACTCAGCTAACTTACACTAAAAATGATTTGCTTCACTGCATTATTCTCCTACAATGTAGCATGCCATAGCTGCACACTTATTAGATTGGCATAATATTGCTATGTATTTTTGCCATGGATCACTTGAATTTTCATTGTTGACCACTGTGTAGTTTCTTAAGAAGCATGATACCACAAATATACCATATCTCTGTGAAAACTATCACATAATATCAGTTATGATTCTTGGTGATACAAACCTCAGCACAGGTGTGGTCTAGCAATAGTAATGCTCAGCTCACCTATGTATATGCACACCACTGCTTCATAACAGTGCTACAATTACTTTCCTTTAAACCCTCGTATATACTTTGTAAATACAGAATATAAAGAAGTAGTTAAGCGATAGATAAGTATTATAGCCACTGAATTATTAACTGCTACTCAATATTCCTTATTACAGTCATTTAAGCTTATAGAACCACTGTCATGCTGTGGTGGCATGCCTTGTCTGCCTCAGTGACAAAGACAGCCATCCTATAGGTACAACCACAACAGAGCAAAGCTCTTTACAAGGAAAATACAGCAATCCTGAACCCCGCTACTTACCTGAACTGCCTGAAAGTGAGTCACAGTTCCATTTGAATCTTCAGTTATATGTAAGCGATCCATGAGGTACCTGAGTTAGGCAGCAGTGTGATAAGCCCAGTATGGCCTCACCACAGGCAAGTTGACCATACTTTCCATATAGAGAGGGTAACTATGGAGAGATTAACATTTGGTTCCTGAAGAAAGGCTGTAGTCTAATGGTTACAGGGGCAACAGTCTGGTTGATTAATTAATCTGGTCTTGTAATATTAGCCAACATGGCTTTGTTGTAATGGCACAAGCTGTGATGCTAGCTAAGTGGTGAAGTGGTTAGTACCACTGGATCGTGTGCTGTAGGTCACCAGTTCAAATCTGACCACCAGCAAATATTTATTATTTAGTATTTAGCAGTTCTGGAAAGTTCTTGAAATATTGTATGTTTGCCATGTCAGTCACTGGAATACTCTCAAATATTCAGTGTTTATATAAATTACAGCATTGTGGGATATTTTATGTTTGTATAAATCTTTCTGTAAGAGTGTATGTTGGTGTCAGTAATAAACACGCTTTCCATGTCAAGTGTTGTGCTTTACTGATGACACTGCCCACATATAGTGGGAATTAATAAAGTGTGGTGACAAGAAGGGCAAGATTTCTGTTCAATAGGTGACTACAGGGTTATCAAGACAACATCAAACAGGTGTAACACAGGAATAGGACAAATAATTAATTAAAAAATAGACATGTGATTGAGCTACTGTGAACATGTGAACACATTATCATAATCCAGATAAATGCAATGTCGCGAACCACCACAATATTGAAAGTGTACATGCCTACTGATTCTGCAGATGATTAGGAATATGAAAAAATGTAGGCTGAATAAAAGGAAATGTTCAGCTCATTAAGGGAGATGATTGTGATATGTGACTAGAATTTGATAGCAGGAAAATGAATAGAAGGAAAACAGCTGAACATGGCTAACATTTTTTCCAGTTCTAGCATTGTATGATGAGAATTCTGAGACAGAATTTTGCACCAATGCCAGTAGTTGTGTAACAGGTGCAGCTCTAGTGCAAATTCAGGAAGGTGCTGAAAAATTAATAGCTTATACTTCAAGAGTATTCACCAAGTTTGACAGATGTATTCACCAAGTTTGACAGGAGCTACCCTATAACCAAGAAAGACAAGAAAAAGTACCTTTCAGTCATTTGGGCTGTCAACAACTTCTGACTAATTTTTTCATACATCATTCACTGTTGTGATGAACCACCATGTTCTTAGCTGGCTGATTAATCTGAAGGATCCATCAGCTCAACTGATGATGCAGGCACTGATGCTTCAGGAGTATGATGTCATAGCGGTATACAAAAGTGGACAGAAAGTACAAGGATGACAACTGTATTTCAAAGAATGTTTTGGCAGAAAATGGCAGTGAGAATGAAATCTTTGTCATCACTGTGTTAAACAATGTAGCTGCTGAACAGAGGGAAGGTCCAGCACTGCTGGAAACCATGACTGCCTGGAAGAATGAGGAACTGATAAAAGGAGAATTCTATTCAATAAATGGGAACCTGTGTAAGAAAACTATGATCCATGGGGTGGAAATGGCAGCTTATCATCCCAGCTCATCTGTGCCCAGCTATCCTTAAATATTTCTATTCTGCTCCAAAATCTGCTCACCTAGGATTCATGAACATTCAAGACAGAATCAGATGCATATATCACTGGCTGGGTCTCTATTGATTCATTTGACACTATACTTGCCACTGTAAGGAATACCAATGATGGCACAATTATTTCTGGGGCACCTAGTACCAATCCTGCCTGTAGCAGCACCATTTTACCAAACTGGAATTGATTTTTTGGGAAGGTTTTGAAGTTGACAAATAAGAATCAATGGATAATAGTCTGCAATGACTACCTCATGTGCTATGTTATCACAAAACCTGTGCAAACTGCTGAAGCTCCAGAAATTGCAAAGTTTCTTGTAGAAAGTTTGGAGCACCCCATGTGATGATCACTGATTGTGTAAAAGTTTTTCAGTTTGGAGTAGTATCGGAGGCAATTTCATAATATGATATCACCTACAGAATAAAAACTGCCTCCACCCACAGACAAATGACCTAACAGAACAGTTTAACAAGACATTTGCAGAAATGCTCTAGATGTCAGCTGAAGTTCAACAGAAAGATTGAGATACAATACTGCCTGTCATACAACACAATGAAGTAAGGCACCACAGGCTTCACATTGTTCTTTCTGCTCCTTGGCTGCAAGACTGAAATAGAAATGGATACACTGTTCCCACTTATGATACTCAGGATGATTGCATGAAACATCTCATCACTGGGACTGAAGAAGCAAGACAATTTGTTCACAAAAGGAGCCTGGAAGTCAATAGGAAAGGCTGAGAATGCTATAACACCACACTGGCCAGTGAGGTACAGGCCGGGAGACTTGGTGTGGTATCACCATGGCACCTGCTGCCAATGGGGCTGCAGGTCATATGTCATAGAGCCCATGGCCAGCCATTCTTAGCACCTGTGCAGTAGTGGTAAGTTGAACAGTGCAAGCATGGCCCATGTACATAGCCACCTCTGCAGAAACATAGCAATGCCCGGTTGGTGTACCCATGCCAAAAATGCTGCACAATAGTACCACACCAGTCACACTGTGCCACACTGCAGCTGGCTCATTGATGGCAGGCATATTCCTACACTTCATGGGTTTTTATAAGCATATGCAGGAGCTCCTTACTCAAGCTTGAATCAGCCCCATCATGGATTTCACTACATCTGATACCGTGACACCACAACATTCTGTTCACCATCATCAGGACTTCAAGCCCACTCTGGTATTGGAATAACCAGGGATTCTACTTCATGGCACTCCCATGTTGATTTTATCCATGGACTCCATGTATTGCTGTTCCAGTGGCTGTTGTAGCCAAGTCATTGTAGAGTGCTATTATTCTGTTTTCAGCTTCACAGCAGTAGGTGTTGGATTTACTTCATAAAGGACGTTGAGACATAATCCATACAAAGTAATAGGCCAGGCAGCACTCCATTTGGTTGGGAATGGACAAGGATGTTAAACACATGATTACATATCAGAAGGAATGTGTTGAGATCCTACCTGCCTCCTCACCAACAGTTTTTCAACTGTCCCTGACCAGGCACTCTCTGGAAAAAAATTCACATCAATTTCACTGAGCTGTTTTAGGGTTTGTGGCAGCTTATTGCTGTGGACACTTTTTCCAGATTTCTTTTGTGGTTCCTCTGAATTCCATGATGTCAACCAGCACAATTTGAGTTTTAGCAACTATACATGCCAAAATGGATTACATACTACCATTGTATCTGATAATGCCCCACTATTGGCTTCAGCAGAATTTGCATCTTTCTGTATGGCCAACAGCATCATCCATATCCGCTTAGCACTTTTTCCCCACAATCTAATGGTGAAGCAGAATGATTCACACATACATTCAAGGCACAAATGTCAAAATTAATGCACTCCTGCTCTAAGGAAATTGCTCTGTTCCTGTTCATATAGACAAACAGCACGAGTCTCTGGGAGATAAGTTACCAGCTGAACTTCTGCAAGGGAGGTCTCAAGGGACTATGCTACATCTCCTCCATCATCCACATTCTCTGGATGCTTCAGTGATGTCCTCAAAATTCCAGGCAACTAACAAAGTGTACTTCAGGGTTTTTAACAGTGGTCATTCATGGGAACCTGGGACTATAGTTCAACCTGTGGACAGAGCAACCTATGTTATCTGGGATGCTATCATCACACACACCAGAATCAGCTGCGCTCTTGTGCTATTCCTGATTCTGCTGTGAACCTTTCTATTCCAGAACATTTTCCAGTGCACAATGTCTCTCCAGAAGTTATCCTTGGTGGATTTTGTACCAGCTGTCTGGCTCTTGCAGCATAATTCCCACGTTGCAACCACCATCGCTGTGGCCTTTACTGGGTAGGTCACCTCAGCCATGGGCACCACTCACTCTGCTACCACTGTTACAGTCCCTGGTATTGCAGCCTCTGTAGTCACAACCCATAACATCCCCGCCACTGTGGTCATTGCCATGAATGCCTTATCTCCTACTGCCCTAGCAGCAACTGGCTTTCTCTTCACCATTGTCTGCTGAGATGCTCATGGATCTGGACATGTCTTTGCCCAGTCATTGTAGAGTTGTATTATTCTGTTTTCAGCTTTTCCTTCTGGAATAAACTTACTGTCTACTCAAGCCTGCTGTTATTTTTTGCTTCTCATTCATGGTCACAACACTTGGTATGGACTTTTATCCCTGTGAGGAAATGAGACTATCAGGTAAATTACTAAAGTGCTACTTAGGGTTGTTTCATATCCTTTATCACTCGTTGGGTTCACATATGAAGTCAAGAAGACTAAAGTGCAGAGATCATCCATGTCATCCTCATGAAGCTCTACTACAGTCCTGAGGTGCAGTTACTGACAGGAAATCAAAGAAACTGTATTATCCACTCGATAACAGCAAACCTTTGTGGGAAGGGCTACCTACCACTCTCATCATAGTGAAGAGTTTGTGACAGCACAAACATAATGTGAAGGTCTGCAAAATCTACTGTACAGAGGTCCGCTGGTGAGAACTAGTGCTAAAAGTAGAGCCCCATGTCACAAAGGAAAACCATAGCAATGCAGGGAGTATCAGAAAGCAATCAATGACAATCAGTTTAACTGTAAATGTAGCATTCAGGGACTTGAAAGCAAATATTCTCTTCTCTGTTTATCTGAACATTGTCTGAAACCAAAACAAACAGCATACTTTGTACCAGAGGGTTATAAATATGGAAACAGTTTTTGCAGATCTTAGTACTGTAATGGTAGTACTGTTACGTACATGTCTAGAGAAAGAGACTTTAGAGCACTTGATCTTAGATGGATGTGTATTGAGAACCACTTTGAAATTCTTGGTATCATATGTGATGTAAGGGAAGTTTTTTGTGTGAATCTGCTGTGCCCCTCAACTCAAATGAAAATACCTTTTTAGATAACTTTGATACATTTCTACATAACAAAGCAGAAAGAACTTGTAATGATACCAGGGAAGATTCAGACTTTGATGTAACATTCCTAGCATTGAGAAGTTACCGAATATGCTAAGGCCACACAATCTCCACAAAGTGAATTCTGAACCTGCAAGACTAAAAGCATGCTTTGACAATATTTTTGCCAATTGTCCTCATGATATGTGTACTACCAATGAGAAGGAATTTATTTTCTCATGTCACTGTGTGTTAACAATAGAGTTAAAATATTTTATAAAAAGGGACAGGAACAAGTCCCTACAGTTATTAAAGTCTAACAATACCTTAATAATATCAAAATACATTCTGTGAAAACTAATACACCAAATGATCATAACTGGCTGGGACAAATTATTTCTAATATGTGGTTCCAATGCCCAGCTACTAGAGTGTGCTAAAAAGTACAGCCTCTAAATTTTTATGTGAAAACTCTTAAAGGTTTTTTTAAAATAAAACATACTTTATTAACACTCTACATGTTTATTCTTTTTTTTACATATTTATTTTTCAATGTAGTCACCCTGGTGATTAACACATTTATCTCAATGAGAGTCCAGTTTATTGATAGTGTCACTGTAAAATGTTTGACCTTGTTAATTGATTGATCAATTTTTATTGGTCCAGTTATATCACACAGCACAAATTGTATAATTGATATTGGACAAGTCAATGAAAAGATGAAGTAATACATAAGTCTTATCAAATAGTACCAAATGAAAATTAGGTACACATTCTTACAATTTAATTTCAAACAATATTATGAGAGGGAAGCGGCCACTCACCATATAGCAGAGATGCTGAGTCATAGATAGGCACAACAAAAAGACTCTCACAATTACAATTTTTGGCCATTAAGGCCTTAACGGCCAAAAGCTATAATTGCGAGAGTCTTTTCGTTGTGCCTATCTGTGACTCAGCATCTCTACTATATGGTGAGTGGTAACTTTCCTTCTTATAATATTGTTCCATTTCATCCTGGATGTTCCATTGTTTAATTTAATTTTTAAGTAACTTTTTTATTACATATTCAGAAATTGTTTTATGGAATAGAAACAGTGCTTTATTAGCAATGCCTTTAGTTCCATTGTCAATTTTGGAAGCTTAGTGATTTTTATATCCTTCAGTATCTTATTATGTACTAAGACACTATTGTTGATTATGCTCCTCTGATATGCTGTAGTCCTGTGAAGTTTTTGGTGAATATTTAATTTTACTCTAGTACAATAATTGTGTACATTTTTGCTTTGTAGCAGTTTGACAGTTTTCAAGAGGTGGTCTCTGGTGAACAAGACAGTTCCATAAATGAACAAGCTTGGAACATTCAGAATATCAGGCTCAGTGAAACGAAATTTTCAAGAATCTATCTTTTTAAGGCCACAAATTATTCTTAGAGCTCTTTTTGGTATTCTAAAAACCTTCATGCTGTGTTGAGTGTCCGCAGGAAATGATCCCATATCGAAGCAGTCAACGCAGGGGAACTGTGCATAATATGTCTGCAGTACTGTTGTTTTGTTTGTTGTAGAATTTAGTGTTCTTAGACCATAGCTCACAGATGAGAGTTTCCTAGATAAGTTATTTATGTATATGTTCCACTTTGAGCCTTGCTGAACCCACAGACTCAAAACTTTTATGACAGGAGATAATATTTTACTCATGCTTGAATAGACATTTTGTTAGAGGTAGGAAATAAATGAAAGTTCACACAAACAGTTTTTTCAGTATTTGCAAAGAGTTTTTTTTTTTTTTTTTTTTTTTTTTTTTTTTTTTTTTTTTTTTTTTTTTTTTTTTTTGAATCATTCAGAAAGCCTTTTCATAGAACTTTCTGCTGTTGATTGCAAAGTTTCTGGGCTGGATCCAGTAAACAATATGCTGATGTCATCAGCAAATAGGATAGTTTTTTGGGGACTCATATATTCAACAAAGTCATCCAAATTAATCAAGAAGAGCAGTGGACCTAAGATTGAGTCCTGCAGTGCACCATATTTTATTGCTAATTCACTAGAAAGGAAGCAGTTGTTTCTTGTTTTGTTCTTAGTGTTGAACTCATACTGAAGTGATACCTTCTGTCTATATTTTTTTAGGTACGAACATAACCAGGTATGTGCTACACCTCTTACCCCATGTCTTTCTAATTTTTCAAGCAGGATGTTATGGTTAAAGACGTTGAAGGCTTTTGACAGGTCTAGAAAAATGTGTGCAGCTAATTTATGTTGATCAAGGGATTTTAAAGAGCAGTCTAAGAATTAAAAAATTGCTGTCTATGTAGATTTAGACTTTCTAAAACCATGTTGTTCTACAATTAGGTGCAAATATTTACTAATAAAACTTAAAAGTCTGTCATGAAAGAGTTTTCTAGAATTTCTGAGAAGGAACTTGCTGTTGCTGTGACATGGGTTAGTAATTTGATATTTGATTAGAAGAACATTTTTTTTAGCAGTGGTGAAACTTTTGCTGTTTTGAGAACATCTGGAAAGACACCAGTTTCTAGAGAGAGGTTGCAAATTTTTGTCAATTGTTTTGCTATGTGGGAGCATATACTTTGAAGGACCAACAACCTCACCTCTGCTTACACAACGTTATCATTATCCTAGATTTTTTTTTTTTTTTATTTGGTATGCGTATTCCATAGATCCGTACATGCGAGTGATTCGCCTGGGTGTGGAACGTGTCAATACAATTGTACAAATACAATTAATGCTACAGAATAGTAATATAATTCAATGATATAGATATTACAAGCTGTCATTAAACTAGTATAGCAATTCTCAATATAACATTATAACTATAACATTAACACTATAACATTAACATAATATTGTATCATCCATCTAATAACTAAGAGACTAAATACATCTATTATTAAGGGAGGGCATTACTTCTGGAAAAGAATTCATCTAACGAGTACAGTGGATGGTCGAGCAGGTATTTTTTTAACATACCTTTGAACAGCGTTTCATTTTCTATTGTACATTTAATATAATTAGGCAATGCATTAAAAGTCTTTGTAGCAGCATACTTTACTCCCTTCTGTACAAGTGTTAAATTTTTTAGTTCAACATGTAGATCATCTTTACCTCTAGTATTGTAGTTATGGTATGAACAATTTGTTTCATACTGAGCATAGTCTTTATTAACTACATTCATCAGAGAGTATATGTACCGACATGTTGTGGTCAGAATACCTAACTGTATAAAAAGTTTTCTACATGAGGTTCGTGGAGGAACCCCACACATGATTCTGACTGCTCTCTTCTGAGCAGTTAAGACTTTTTTTGAGGCTGGTGAATTACCCCAAAATATTATTCCGTAACTCATTAATGAGTGAAAGTACCCAAAGTAAGACGATTTTAAAATGTTGATGTCCCCAAAATGAGTAATTATTCTTAGAGCAAAAGTTGCTGATGAAAGCCTTTTTAGAGTAAGGGACACATGCTGTTCCCAGTTGAGCCTACTGTCAATGTGAACCCCCAGGAATTTAGTGGATTGCACCTGTTCTAGTTCCTGGTTGTCATGAGCAATTACTATACTTTCTAGAGTTTTATTTTTTGTGTGGAACTGTATAAAATTAGTTTTTTTAATATTAACTGAAAGAGAATTAATTGAAAACCAAGCTGTAACTTCTCTGAGTATATCATTAACATCAGTCTCCAGATCAGCAGTAGACTGACCATCAACGACAATGCTTGTATCATCAGCAAACATTGTGAATTCACAATTTTTACTAATGGACAGGGGTAAATCATTAACATATATTAAAAACAGCAAGGGTCCAAGAACAGATCCCTGGGGAACTCCATGCTGAATTTTGCCCCATTCAGAATCCACTAGATTAGGAGATCCTTTGTTGCAGCCATGTAGAACCACCTTTTGTTTCCTGTCTTGAAGATATGATTTTAGCCAGTTACCTATAGGCCCTTTGATTCCGTAATGATAGGCCTTCTGCAAGAGTATCTTGTGGTTTACACAATCAAAGGCCTTGGAAATATCACAGAAGACACCAACTGGTGACTTCTTACTATTAATAGACTCCAAGACATCATTTGTGAGTGAATATATGGCACGCTCTGTGGAAACCCCTTTTTGAAAACCAAACTGTCTGTGGTTAATAATATTAAGTTTATCAAGATGTGCCACAATCCTGTTATACACTGCCTTTTCAAGAACCTTTGAAAATGTTGTTAAGAGAGAGACAGGACGATAATTTTTTACATCTGTAGCATCGCCAGACTTGAAAAGAGGTCTCACAATGGCATATTTCATTCTCTCTGGAACAACTCCCTCATAAAGAGACATGTTGCAAATGTGAGCAAGTACTACACTTACATCATTACTGCAGGCTTTCAACAGTTTATTAGAGATGTTATCTATACCTGAAGATCCTTTACTTTTCAATGAGTGAATTATTTTTTTTATTTCATTAACAGTTATGGGTGTTACATTTATATCATTAAAACATTGTGGGAGGTTAAGTTTCAGAATATCTAAAGCTTCTCTTAGGTCACCACTGCAACCTATTTGAGAGGTGACACTTAGAAAGTGGTTGTTAAATGTGTCTGCTATCTGTTTACTATCAGTTATTTCCAAATCATTAATTTTTAGGACAGCAGATTTTTCATTGTCAGATGGTGCAGTACCTGTTTCCCTCTTTATTACATTCCAAATCGTTCTGATTTTATTGTTTGAACAGTTAATTTCAGATTGCATGCACATACTTTTAGATTTTTTAATGACTTTAGTTAAGATTTTGCAGTATGTCCTATAATATTTCATCTGCAGGGGATTATTGGATTGTCTAGATATTATATACAGTTCCCTTTTTCTCTGGCATGATATTTTTATGCCCTTGGTGAGCCATGGTTTTTTGCTTGATTGCCTGTTCTGTAGTCTACAGACCTTTTTTGGAAAGACATTTTCAAATATACCTGATAATTCATCAGTAAATAAATTATATTTTGTATTAACATCATTTGCAAGATAAACATACCTCCAGTCAGTCTCCCGAATGCATAATTTGAATTTTTGGATATTTTCCTCATTCATGTTTCTAATGGTTTTCCACTGTGCACTAGCTTTGTTCTGATTTGTATTAAAGTTGTCAATTGTGAGTATTTGCCCATCATGATCAGAGAGTCCATTTATGACTTTTTCAACTTTGATGTGATTAGTTTTACTCATATCTACAAAGATATTGTCTATTAGAGTGCTGGAAGTGGCAGTAGTTCTTGTGGGAAAACTGACAGTGGAGACAAGGTTGTAGGTATGCATTAAATTTGCAAACTCTGTCTTAGAAGATGAGCTTCCTAGGAAATCTATATTAAAATCTCCAGTCACTATAATGTCCCTATTTTTTCTTGTGAGATACAATAGCACAGAATCTAATTGTTTCATGAATACTTTAAAATTACCAGATGGAGCCCTGTATACTGCTACGATTACCAGTTTCTTGTTACCTTCTACTATTTCTGTGACACATGCCTCAAAGTCTTTCTCTACACAATATTTCTCTACATCTATTGTATTAAAGGACAGGCTGTTTTTCACATAAATAACTGCCCCACCTTTGCACATATGCTTTCTACAAAATGAGGTAGCTAAAACATAGTTTGGTATATTGAGCATTTCAATGCCAAAAGTGATATGGTGTTCTGTCAGACAGAGAATATGAGCACAACTTGCGCCTGTTGGTTCATCAATATTTACAATAAATTGGTCTAACTTACAGAGCAGGCTTTGAATATTTTGGTGAAAAATTTTGAGCTCATTTTTAATTATATGATTAGTTGTGGTGCTACCATTGCTGGGACTGAGTTTTATTTCTTTTGACATACCAGTATTACAGGAACAGTTTTCTGCAGGGAAGAGGGAGCTGTTGTGCTGGTAACACCCACATTTGTTGTTATTAACTACATTACTTACATTCTGATTGGAACCTTCCCCCTTCTGCCCCAGTGCCATAAAAAATCCCCATTTGCAGCTGAGGACTTTCTTGATCTCAGGCACATCCTATGTGGAGCAGCTGCAGTCACTACTGTGCTCCTTTTTGCCATAGAGGGTGGATCTCCTGTTGGTGAGGTTTCTACACTGTCGGCTTGTGCACTTGATCCTGTGGGGGTTGGTGTTGCTTTTTCTGCTATTGATGACTGTTCTTCCTCCTTAAATGCTGCTGCTTCACAAGTTGCCGGTGGACTAACGTTTCCCACTCGAGTTGTAACTGCTGGTGCTGTCTTGCTTTTGTATAAAAGACCTGTTTGTGTTGATTCACATACAGGTGCTGCTGCATATGAAGTCTTCCCTTCAGCTGTTCCATTAGGTTTGAAGGAGTATTTTGACGACACTGTATGTATTTCTTCCAATGGTACAGTTTCAATGGGCACAGGTGCTTTTAGAATGATTGGAGGAGTGGTGTTTTCAAATAATTTGAATGTTTCTGCTAATAATGCTTTAGCGAGTACACGTTTTCCTAGCCAGTTCCTGTGCATTCCATGCCGAGTAAAATGGTTTCTCTCTTCGGAATTACTGTCCAAAAACTTCACGTCCTTGAATGCTTTGCATACCTTTTGAAACATTCTGTTTGTGAATTTGATTTCATTATTTACACATGAACTGTTTATTAGGTCATATCTATGTGGGATGCTAACGATGATTGTTTTTCTTGGCGAGATTCTTTCCAGTGCATTTTGCAATGCTGTGATTGCATTTTTCGACTCATTTTTATAAACATCGTTAGCTCCAGCAATAATTACACAAACATTGTTTGGTTGAGGGCTTAAATCTTTAATTATTTGCTGGAAAGGAGCCCCGGGTTTTACTGTGGCAGTAACGGAAAATTTAGATTGCATATTCGTAAGAATAGTGGCTAAATCTCGTCCATGGCTGTCTGCAAAGATATAAACTTTTGGTTTTGTCTCGTCTTCTCTCAATAATTTCATTTGTCGGTGTTTCTCTTGTGCAATGGGCGCAAACGAGTTTTTCGTAACTATAGCAGATATTGGAGCACTTTGAATCTCAGTAACGGTTTCTTTGAGAGTGTTGTAGTTTTCACTTTGTACATTTTTCACAAAAGGATTAAAATCGACATTCAAAGAATTAATTAACGATTCGATGTCATTCATATATTTTTTAGCTATTGCGAGTTCTTCTTTCAGCACATCAGAGATGAGTTCTTCAGTACCAGCATTATACATCTTGACTGCACTTTTTCGACCACTGCACTGAACAAAGCCACATACACAATTCAGATTTATCACTTTTCTGTTGTT